>NW_025743765.1:1396-10215 GCF_021292245.1 Micropterus dolomieu
GAAAGAACATCTTTTTCTTCTGTTCTCTACTTGTTATAGTTACACAGTATTAGGGGTGTGGGCTGTATTAAAAGTATCCACTGTTCTCCCATGCTCTAACACACAGTAACGATGAAATGTGTGCTGTTCTCACATTCTTCCTCTGTATGTACACATAAACAACAAGGCAGGGAAATATAAAAGGAATTTATTTTATTGTTTGGGTACATTATTGTTCAGTGTACATGCTCACATCTGAAACAAACCTTACGTGCTTGTTAACTGTCCCACCCCGCAGACATCTACACACCACTACCGATTTATATTCATAGCGGCAAGTGCTATGTAGCTCCACATAGGGGACACAAGAAGTGACATAACACCTTCATGCGGCGTCATAACCGCGTAACAAGTTCACAGCCGCATCGGCAGAGCTCCAGAATATGCAACTCGGCCGGCTCACACGCGGACGCGCTTACAAGTGCGAGGGCCCGCCCAACGCTGCTTGCAGCTTTAATTTCCGAGTTGGATCTGTTTGCGTTTCATTTTTAATATCAATATAAACAGGTGCGAGCGCGCTGCTGGTTAGTAAAGCCGGCCATAATGTTGTTCAAGTCAGCTGCTAGCCAATAAGCTAATGGAGAACGAGAAAGAGAGGCGTTCTTCACATCTGTAAGAACTGCCATTTGTCCTAGCTGTGTCACACTCACAGCTGCGAAGAGCACTGTCTTCCGTTGTAAACTTTGTGCGACCAGTAAAAAGTTATAATTCAATTTTGTATTGAATCATCTGCTAAAGCAGCACAGCAACGTGAAGCCTGCAGAAAGAAACTCCGGCAGCTGCTGCCAGTGATGCATCCAATTGGCAGGAGAGAGTGGCGTTAATCAACATTGTGTTTTGTAAAAGCACTGAATACTTCTCTTTTAAATGCATGTGCAAAACAATGACGTTTGTTCAAAAATCGAGACACTTGCTTGATTTATTTTATCTCAGAGTGGTGTTAAAAAAAACATGCTTAAGTAAACATCATACTCATTGACGCTGTTATGAAAACCCGATTAGCTAAAATGTCGGGAGGGACCTGCTTTGTTTATTATTTTTAAATGGCCTATATCCATAGTCTATCATACAGCATCCCCTGATCTGAGAGGCTGCAATGTTTTCAGTTCTGCTGCTTGCTGACTCCTCAGATTAATTATTGTTCCAGTAAAGAGGATTCATTTCTAAAATGCACTACGGAACAGGTTTCACTTCACTTTTAAGGATGGAATGCGGTGGTTGAAAGAAATTTAACGAGTAACGTGACTATTTACTTTTAATCCCCAGTAATAAGTGAGATAATAGTTACTTTTTAAATGAGTATTTAGTAAAAAGTAACTCATTACAATTTCTGAGTAATTTGCCCAACACTGCAGCTAGATATGTCGTATAAACTGATGTGCTGCCAAGACAGAGTTCTGCCCCCTGGTTGCGCACGCATCTCATTGATGACGTTGCACAGAAACCAGTCTATAAAGAAGAGACAATTCCTCGAGACAGCAACAAGGCCTAAGGATTACAGACAGGGTTATTCATCACTTTGGATGACCAGGCCATCACTGTGGTAGAGAATACTGGTTTTCATAGTCTTTAAGAGCTTTTGGAGTTATGGCACGCTCTGGATACAGCATTTCAGACACTGCTCTACTGGAGACTTACAACAAGGTTTGTGACCACCCACCAGAGGTGGACGTAGTACTCAATTTTCATACTTAAGTACAAATGAAAAAAAAAAGTACAAAAGTACCTCATTTTAAGTACTACACATTAAAATCTATTGATCTTACAAAAAGTGACCTATCTTTTTGAATTCACTGAAGATAGGTTTGAATACAAAAGTCTAAGTTACAGTGAATCACAATAAGGAAAACTGAGTCGAACGAGGACAATTGGAAATTTCGTATACTGTGGGGGGATTAGCCTGTGTTATTGCTGTGCTGTTTTGGTATTATCCCCTATCTGACAGAACCAGAACCCCGTTTGGGACATTGGGTATGTTAAGATGAGACACAGAGGCGGAAACCAAAATTAACTGATAACACTTATGGTCAGGCAGAAATCTCACCAAATATCCGCTCATCAAGTGCAGATCAAAGTCCCAAACAGGGTTCGAAGTTATAATCTGAGCTTTGTGGGGGTCTCTAATTTACTAACTAACATTACCGGCAGAGAGAGATCATTGCTTATAACTAATTAAAATGAAAATACATTATTTGTTATTCAAAATAATGGTTGTTGATAAATGAATTAGTGACCGCCACAGATGAATTACTTTACTGCTTCCATGGGAGCTCAGACCCTCCTTAGGGGAGCTCAGCTCCCACATAACTCGAACCCTGGTCCCAAACAGAGCAGGGTTGGCTTCAGTTTTTAGAGGTTTATATAGCAAAACTCTATCCCACCACCTTACCACCCTGTCACAAACTGGCTGCAACTCCCAGTGCAAAAACAGAGCGGATCAGTTGTGCTTGTATGTAGGCGTTAGCCAGGCCTCCCTCTCTCGACTACAACTGGTCTCTTCACTGGCTCCCAGATAATTTAAGGATTAATTTTAAGATTCTATTGTTTGTTTTTAAAGCCCTTCATGAACTAGCTCCAGTTTATATCACTGATCTGTTGAAGACACATGCTCCTTCAAGGTCATTAAGGTCTACGAACCAATCTCTTCTTGTTGTCCCTAAAACATGGCTCAAGAGCAGGGGGGATCGAGCTTTCTCAGTCGCAGCCTGAACTGTGGAATGAATTGCCTCTTCATGTCAGACTGCCACCAAGCCTTCCGGTTTTTAAATCGCAACTTAAAACACATTTTTGTTCCTTTGCTTTTAATCTGGCATGAGAACTGTATGTTGTATTTGTCTGGTGTTGTATTTTGTCTATTTATTGTTTCATGTCAATGTACAGTACTTTGGTCAACCTGGTTGTTTTAAATGTGCTTTAGAAATAGTTTGATTGATTGATTGTACTGGCTGACTAGCTGATGATCCCACATCTACTTTAAATTATAGATATATAACTATATATTAATGTTATCAGCTGCATGAGGCCCATTCAAACTGGCTCCTCCAGGTTTGCTTCAATACATTTTCAAAAATAAAATACTACTTAAAATGACTTTACTGAATATGTGATGCTTATTACTTACTGAGATGTGCATCCATTTTGCCAAAACATTTTTATATTCACTGTGAATCCACTGCATCCCATCTTGCATTACGTCAAAGTAGTAATTACACCTTGACTGAAAGACAGATAATCACTCTCTTGTTTTTAAATTATGCATAAGGGGTACACTCACATCTGTGTCTGGACTGGTTCCACAGATGTTTCTTGCTGGAAAGCACAGGTTTATTCACTTGCATGTGCGTAATGAACGCATCCCTCCGCCGTTTATCAAACGTAACAGTTGTTTCTTGAGAGCTGTCGTTCAGTCAGTCTGGCTGAAGGATAGTCTGTCTTCATCCTCATCAAAGTTGTAAACATTCACTTTCACCTTTGACATGAGTGAGGCGGTGCCGTCCAGCTCTGCGTGAGAGTGACCTTATTTCTATCACTGCGTATGCCGGTGTCGCATCAGCTGGGCAAAGTTGATTTGCGCCAAATCGGCTTTATCAGATTTATACTGCTTTTTCAATGCTGCTCCACCCAGGTGCGCTGCAAAATAATACAGATGTAACGAGGAATCATGCAGAATGTAACTGAGCAAAAAGTAAATGTTTGGCTTAGAAATGTCGCGAAGTGAAAGTAAAATGTTGCAACTAAAAATACTCAAGTACAGATACTGAAAAAAAACTACTTAAGTACAGAAACAAAGTACTTTTACTTTGTTACTTTCCACCACTGCCACCTACAAGGTGTTTTATCAGATGTGAAAGCTACTGGTTATTCAGTTGTCAAGCAAATATGTTGGATTAATATGAGTAACTTTAATGTAATTTAAGTGTGTACTATGCAACTGTATTCTCGGAAAATTCAAGTATCAGATCCAGACTCTGTATGGGCAGATACAGTAAGTCATGATAAATGACTGAGCAAAGCACCTGTAGTGGACATAAGAACTTGATCCAGATATCAATGTCCTCCATGTTCCCAGAATAAAGACCAGATCTTCAGGTAAGTTTCCTTCTAGTGGGACCTGCCTCGGTCTCACAATGGTGTGAAGAACTGAAACTGGACATTCAGGAAACATTTCTCTGAGGAGGATGTCACTGGCTGACCTGAATTTTGGTAAACAGAAGTCCAACTCAACCAATGAGATTCTTTGTGTCTCCAGAGCAGAAATGTTTGAGTAATCAACCTCAATGTGATTTCTCAGCTCACATTAACAAAAAAGAGAAACATGTGAATCTGGTGATCATCTCTGCTGCAGTGACAGACTCTGCTGTGTACTACTGTGCTCTGCAGCCCACAGTGACAGGAAACACCAAAAATCTGTACAAAAATCTGACAGCTCCTCTGGGGGCTTTCACACCTACCTCGTTTGGTCCGGACTTTCGGACTTTTCAGATTGATCAGAACCAAAAATACAGGTGTGAAACCTCCCCCGGACCACAGTCCGGACAAAACAGATGAAATTTGGTCCAACGAAAAGAAGTAGTCTCGGTCCGGAGCAAACTAAACCATGATTCAGTTCAGTGGATGGTTCGGGCTTTCACACCATTTACAGGAAGTTCGGCGTTTGCCGGATAAACCAGAAACAAATGCACGGAGAAATGAGGACACAATTTTAAATCTCCTGTGACAGATCATCTTTTCAAATAGAGGGCCATTATAGAAACACACTGCCACCCATCCCTTTAGTTTCTCCTCCAACAGAGGAGCAGAAGGATTGCTTGCCTTCTTCTTCTCCTCTCCTGTCGGCGACGTTATAATGTTCGCACAACGAGGACGTTTAATTGCGACTAGCCTTCAGTATAGTTGGTGCTGCAAGTAGTAATGCCATAATATAGTAGCAAATATGCATATGTTTGTTTTTAATTCATTCAGTCTTGTCAAAGATACCCACTGAACTGTTTAATAAACCAATCAATGCCAAGAAAAGGAAGACACAGCCCACATAGATGACGACAGGATGCAAGTGTGTCATGTAAAGTCATTTAGCACGTCGCAGAATTGCAGTGTGAAACCAAACCAAAACTAAACAAATGCATCAAAATGTACAGTGTTTCACACAGAATGACAGTTTAACTGTGGCGGGGGGGTGGGGGGGTGCATCTGATATTGACTACCACCTACATACAGCATGCTAGCCTCGAAATCCCAGATGTTAACATTTATTTAGCTCTCCTTACTAACTAGGCTCCTTGCATGCTTGCTTATAACTTTTTTTTAAGCTGGGTTGACGGCATTGTGTTGGACAGATTTGTGCAGTGGTGTTCCATGAGGGAGAGAGGGCAGGAGAGGGACGAGTGAGAGCGAGTGCTGCGCGAATGCGCTACGGCACTGCAATCAAATACGATTTTAAATAGGTTTAGTAAAAAAAAAATTAAAATCAATATGTGGCGGTCAGCGTTCATATTGTGGCAGGCTGCCACAAATAAATGAACGTATGGGAAACACTGATGTATCAAAACATGAACTTTGGTGCGGACTTTCAGGTGTTTTTTTACACACTTACTGAACAGCAGCACCACCAAGTGGATACTGACAACACTATCTAATGAGTTACAATATTGCTCCTGTTATTAATAAAATACAACTAATCCAGTTCGTGGTGTTAAATTGAAGCGATTTTTCCTCTACAGTGAGGCACAAGAAAGTCTTCTCTTCTCCATAGTTTGTTTTACTACCACTGATGATTATTCCAGGGTGAAAAGTGGTTAAAGAGACTTTGTTGTAACAGAAAGTTCACATGTTAAAGCTCCTCATTATGAGCTGCTCTGGATAAGAGCATCAGCTAAACAGCTGAGATGTAAATGAGATGTAAATGTTGAGAGTTCCTCAACAGATGATGAAGAGGAAGGGCCAATGATGTGAAGGCCCAGATCCATCAGAGTATCAATGTTCTTCCTCTCTCTCCTCCCCTCTCACTGCAGACATGAACCACTGGCTGAGAAACATCCTGATTCTGACTCTCTGGCTAGGTAACTCTTTAAACCTACTGATTGTTCTCCTTTAATCAATCATCTTTATTGATCCATCTCTTCCTCTGCATGTTCTCTTCTTCCCCAGAGTGTAAAGGAGAAGACAGAGTGACCCAGCCAGCAGGAGATGTCATTGCTGCTGAAGGAGACACAGTTACACTTGGCTGTAACTTTGAGACGAGTGACCCATTTCCTGCATTGTACTGGTACAAACAGGATAGAAAATGCCTCAAATTCATACTAGGCTGCTCTAAGTTTGGCCCGGGGACAACAGAAGACAAGTTCAAGGAGAGATTTTCATCCACACTGAATTCCACCTTAAGATCAGTTCCTCTGAAGATCCAGAAGCTTCAGCTGTCTGACTCTGCTGTGTACTACTGTGCTCTGCAGCCCACAGTGACAGGAAACACCAAAACTCTGTACAAAAACCTTTGAAGCAAAGACAACAGAATACTCCACAACGTCCACCAGAGGGAGTCACACACTGTTAAACTTCAGTGGTTTATGATATAGTCAGGATTTGTTTTAGTGGTGATAGAAGCAACATTAAATGAAGCACCACAGATAAAACACAATAAACAAATAACAGAACTTGAATATGTTCATAGTATTTTCAAAGTATCTCCAATACTACTCCAGCAGATTGTTCTCACAGACAATTGAAATGCTTGGTGACTGTAACCATTGCAAGCATTAAGCTGTGCTGCCTGGTTTGAAGCAATATGTAGACTGTAATACTAAACCCCCATTTGCACCTCTCACCATAATGTCCATTTAATTCCCACCTACAAGTCCCTGCTCAAAAGCAGGACAGCACAAGTAAAAGTGTACTTGTTTGGAACAATGATGGCATTGAGACCTTAAAGGGAAATGAAGCAGTCAATCAAGTTTACATCATTTACACAATGGATTTCCACTACGATCGACAATTATACAAGAAACATGACAAATGTAAACGAATAAAAGACAAAAGAAAAGAAGAACTGTCATATCTTTCACTGAAAGGGCGCCACCATTGTGCAGTACGATAACCTGCAATGTCACGGGGTTGGTTGGCTTTAAGGCTCTGGGTGAGAGATAGTGAAATACAGAGCCAGTGAAAGAGATAGTGAAAGACAGAGACAGTGAAAGAGAAATAGTGAAAGAGATAGTGAAACATAGACCTAGTGAAAGACAGAGCCAGTGAAAGATGATGAACAAGAGATAGTGAAAGACACAGACAGGGAAAGAAATAGTGAAAGAGTGAAAGAGTCAAAGAGAGATAGTGAAAGACAGAGCCAGTGAAAAAGACAGTGAAAGACAGAAACAGTGAAAGAGATACTGACGAGATGGTGAAAGACAGATATAGTTAAAGATAGACATGGTGAAAGAAAGAGCCAGTGAAAGAGATAGAGAAAGAGACATAGTGAAAGATAGAGCAAGTGAAAGAGAGATACTAAAGAGATAATGAAAGACAGAGATAGTGAAAGAGATAGTGAAAGACAGAAACAGTGAAAGAGATACTGAAGAGATGGTGAAAGTCAGAGATAGTGAAGAGATACGGAAAAGATAAATATTGAAAGAGATAGTGAAAGAGATGAGGGAAACAGTGAACGAGAAATAGTGAAAGAGATAGTGAAAGACAGATATAGTTAAAGATAGACATAGTGAAAGAAAGAGCCAGTGAAAGAGAAAGAGAAAGAGACATAGTGAAAGATAGAGCAAGTGAAAGAGAGATACTAAAGAGATAATGAAAGACAGAGATAGTGAAAGATAGACATGGTGAAAGACAGAAACCGTGAAAAAGAGATAGTGAAGAGATACGGAAAAGATAAATATTGAAAGAGATAGTGAAAGAGATGAGGGAAACAGTGAACGAGAAATAGTGAAAGAGATAGTGATAGACAGAATTAGTTAAAGATAGACAGTGAAAGACAGAGCCAGTGAAAGAGGTAGTGAAGGAGAAATAGTTAAAAACAGAGATAGTGAAAGAGATAGTGAAAGAAATAGTGAAGAGATACAGAAAAGATAGTAAAGAGATAGAGATATTGAAAGATATAGTGAAATACATAATGAAAGACATAATGAAAGAAATAGTGAATGAGAAATAGTGGACGAGATAGTGAAAGATAGAGAGAGTAAAAGAGATAATGAAAGACAGAGATAGTGAAAGATATACATAGTGAAAGACAGAGCCAGTGAAAGAGATAGTGAAAGAGATAGTGAAATAGAGAGATAGTGAAAGACAAAGAGAGTGAAAAATAGACCGTGAAAGAGAGTGAAAGATGGACGGTGAAAGACAGATACTAAAAGAGAGAGATAGCAAAATAGACAGTGAAAGACAGATAGTGAAAGACAGAGATAGTGAAAGAGAGATAGTGAAAGAGAGAGATAGATGGATGCCACGAAAAGAGGACAACCAGTGGAAACTCAGAATAGAATCAAATATAATAATTGTTTTGAAAGGTTTTCAAATTATTATTATTTTCATTGTCAGTTATTTTAGTAATTGTTCCTTTATTTGTTTTTTTTTATTTGTTTTTATTTCACGTTTATGGGTAATGGGGTTCGGGATGTAGCAACATGTAATAGGAGATGGCAGACATGAAAATATATTTTGAATGCTTTTTATATGCTAAAGCAAGATTAAATAAATGTAATAAAGAATTCCAAATGTCACAGTGAAATATATCATTATCAAAATATTGCCTATAGACACACGCACACACCTGTCTATAGATT
>NW_025743766.1:0-744 GCF_021292245.1 Micropterus dolomieu
ATGTTGTCTCCTCAACCACAACAGCTATCTCGAAGACCTCCCGTGGAAAGGCATCCCGTTCAGCACCTTCATAGCCTATCAGCAGGCCAAGTTGCATCACCTTCATGGTTTCATCCAGAGTCTCCCTGTGAGCCTTGAAAAGCAGAGACAGTGTGTAACTGTTTTAGTCTACAATTATATAGGCTTTAAAAGGCTAATTTAAAATGCAATCATAATCCTCAAATATAGAGCAGGAAAGTCACACCCTTTAGTTGTTCCCCAAATAGACCGAACCTGATCAGTAACACCAACTATCAATTCATTTTCAGAATTTCAACCCTTGGAAGTGAGACAGAAATAGTTCAGACACTGAAGCACTTTAGCAAATGTTTTAAAATTGTTCTCTAAAAGATGAGTGACCGGACAGCTATAATGCTATTATATTTTTTTTATTTATATATATATATATATATATATATATATATATATAAAAAAAAGTGTAAATTACACATTATAAACCACATGAATTGAAATCTATCATTTAAGTTATGAGAAAATGCAAAGTAAAGTTTGAATGAATTGAATGAGTTTTCATGACTATTAGACAGGCAACGTTAATAAGTCTGGGTTGGGGTATGAAGTATTTTTCTTTCTTGAAAATCTACCTTGGGAAAAGAAAAAGTCCCACAGTAAAATAATCACCCATATACACACACTAACAGTTTTGCGTTACAGAAATCATAATGGTCTTACGTCACACATCCT
>NW_025743766.1:764-40474 GCF_021292245.1 Micropterus dolomieu
ATGTAGTGTGGCAGACCAAGCAAGGCAGCAGTCCTTCTCTTCTCATTTGTATCCTACAAGAAAAAGAAAATGTTTTAGCCAAGATAATACATTTTGCCTAATTTTATGATCTGCTCTCCACTTACATCTTTCTGAAGGCAGTCCAAAATGTCTTTGAGTGATTGCTTCTTTCCAGTCTTGGTTGCTGCTTTGTACACCTCTAGCAGTCTTGGGACCAGGCCATCACGTCTGTCGAGAAAATATTCCAGAAGGTCTTTGGTGACCATTCTCTTGAACTCCGTCCTGATCTGAGAAGAGACAGATAGAAAATATAAGTCAAACATAATTATGAACAAGACACAGTATCAGACAAAACGTGCTTCTATCTCTCAACTGAGTACCTGTCTCTCATGCAACAGAGCTGGCCATCTGGAAATGACTTTTGTGATGAGTGGCTGATCTCCAATTATCTCTTTTCTGCGCTGGGAAAACGTAGCAACCATCAGGTCTTCTACCAGCTGGGGATCAGGGTCTCTTTTCAGCATTTCAGCCTCCATCATATTACGCTTCTCCTCCATGTTTTCAGGACTCTGGACAGTAGTTGACCTCACCCTTCTTTGACTTCTTTACACTTTCCCCTTCGAACCGTCTCCTTTTCTTTACCACCACCTCAGGGCATCCTGCTGCACTTAACTTTTGCCGATAGTTTCCAAGCTTAAATTTCAGGCTGTGAAACCACGAGTACCATCCCATTTCCGACCCTGGCTCCTTCAGACTAGGATGCTTCTCCACAAGTGCTTTGGCTTCATTCTCATAGTGATGCCTCTCAGGATAAGCACTAATCTTTGACATACTGTCGGCCAGTATATCAAGAATGTCTTTAAACCTTTAGGAATCACCATTACAGATCCATCCTTAGCATTGGCTTCTTTCAGCTGCAGCTCCACATCATGTGAGAACTGTGGAATCGGGAAGGGGTCAGGCCATTCAACACAATCTCTACTAAGAGAAGGGAGGCTGCAAGTGTCCAGTGTAGAATCTGAGACGTCATCAGCTGTGAACAACACTTTCACAGTTGCCCACCCCACAGGAAGGTCTTTGATGTCTGTTAGGTTGCACAACTGATTATTGAACTCAGGATCCTCAAATTGCAAAATGAATCCACCTCTCAGACCAAGCTTTGTTCGCAACACCTGATACAGCTCCTCAACACTGGATGGGATGTCTTCATTTTCTGATATGATGACACGCAGCAGCATTGTAGACTACTTTTACCTGAAAAGAGATAAAAATACATAGTTTTAAGTATAAATGTTTACTATAACCTCTTCTTTTGCTGTGTTCATGAGGGAGAGGGGCGGGATTAGATTTAGATTTTAAATAGGCCTAGTAAAAAAAACGAAAATCAATATGTGGCAGTCTGCGTTGATATTGTGGCGGGACGCCACAAATAAATTACGTATGGGAAACACTGATCTAACCACTCGCCACTGCCTGTTAAAACAGATGTGGTGGATCAGAGGCTACCGTTTTAACGTCACTGCACTCTTTCAAAAAAAAAAAAGAGTCAAAATCAACTAATGTTATCTTCACCTGCTCAGCTCTCTCTCTTTGCTCTTCACGTCAGACAGTGAAACACACGATGGCGCCAGTAAAGTCTACCTTCCTCCCGCTATTTTTTTTTTTTTTTTTAAATTGGCAGGTTAAGCTGGAGCTGAGTACAAACTCACTAATAAGCGAATAACATTGCAAAAGAAACTCGTCACAGATTAGCTAACAATGTTAAGAAAGCCCAAATCCTCTTAATTTTGCTGAAGCAGCTAACTTTAAGTAGCAACTCACCTGGTCAAGGCTAATTTCTGAAATGCCGACGCCTCTCCACCCACATCGTTGGAACAGGCCATGGCTAATTACTGAAACAACGTTGGTAACGTTACGAGTCACGGCTAATTACTGAAACGTCGACGCTACTCCACACATCGTTGGGACGGGCCAAGGCTAATTACTGACACTAAGTTACACACAGAGGCTCTAGTAAAGCAGCTAACTCAAACATTCAAACAACTACCAAGCGCCATAAATGTCCTTTTTTGAGGGGTGAATGTCATAAAAGATTGTGTTTCTTCTTAATAAAAGTAAAAAGTGATTCTCGGACTAACGTTAAACACTGTAAAGTTGGGTTCACTGCTCAACACTAACATTACATGCATTAATAAGCTGCTCTGAACTATCCCGTGTTCAGAAAGTCTCATGACAGCAATTCGTTTCTTCATAACTAAGTTAATTGACTCATTGAATTGGGTTACAATTATTATAAATGACAGACTCACCTTGCTTCTCTTGCTCCAATCCGAAAAGACCCGCTTTTCCGCTGCCAAGTCTCATCCACATCTTGCTGGAAAATAACGTATTCATCCGCTACTTATCTGCTCACCATTGTCAGTAGCCTCTTCTTCTCTCAATGGGGAATTGCAATTGGGTGGTGCGCCTCATTAATGTGTTACAAAAATCAATCAGCATAGTTATTAGTCGTATATCAGATCAAGAGAAAATATTCAGGACTATTTGCACCGCGCATTAATACTGTCGCCACACCGGGGTCATGGTCACTTTTTAAGAGATCCGGTTGTCATATTCCAACTCACACTTATAAATTAAGTTGACACATTGAAATTTACATTTCACTGAACTGGCTTACAAACCTGAGTTGTGATAGTGATAACTTATTAAATTAAGTTGAAATTTCATAACTTATTATGTTAAGTGGAGGTAAATTATAGAAAGAAGTTACTATAACTTATTGATCCAATCCTTTTTTACAGTGTATGCACATACCTCTAGTATTTATAACAGCGAAGTGGTGGAGGAATATAGGGCCTAACTGGAAAGCTCATGCACTCTACTTTAACCTTTTCTGGACTCCTGAAGAACAGACAAGCTATCAACCATTTTACCATTCATTGTTCTTAACAGTCTCTTTATTCTGCTCACCTCACCTCCACAAATACTGCCTTTGAGTTTTCCTCTTCCTCTACTGGAATCCCAGTTATCACTCCCTTTGTTACTCTACTCTCACCCAGAATCTTTCTCTAACTTATTATTTTCTTGCAAATACTTTCCACTTGCAAGGCTTTATTTTTCTGTTCCTCCATTTTGCATGTTACCAATAAGCTTCCGTCTCTCAAAATTTTTGCCATTTTCACATCTCCTAGCTTCTTTTGTAATTCCCTAGACACTATCATACTTAAACCAATATGCTCGTCTTCTTTTCAAAATTTTAGGATGATTTTAAATTCCTCTCTCACAGCCCTTTTCCGCACAAACCCACTGCCTCATCTAAGCTGTTCTCTTCCAAACTATGTTTACTTCCTTGACTCAAGAACCAGTCTACCTCTTGCATGTTTTCTCCTATTAGTAACTGGAGTCCAGTCGCCAAAATCCATTTCACCATCTTCTTCTGCTTCCTGAGTTGCCATTCTGATCCAGTCACAAACCAGTTTATGCCAACCGCCAAGTCCTGCGCGTTTCGGAGCCCAGAAAACAATGGCATGTTTGTTCCTTTTTCCAAATTCTAGTTTTTCTCTGTACGAGTGTGTTCAAAAGTTTCGCTCCAAAATTTCGAACCGACGTCACTTCCCTTCCTAGCCTTCTTCTTCTTCTTCTTCTTTGTTGTTTTTCACTTTTGATTAGTTTTTTCCCAGATTTGTGCTTTGGCTGCTTTACTTATTGAAATTGCTAATTGCCATGTAAACTTTACCCTCACCCCCATCTGACAAACCTGTGAGTGGAGTTCTAGTACCTCATATACTATGTCTTGCTTGTGACTTAAATGATTGCAAACTCTTTTGAACTGCAGAGTCTGCTCTCTGATAAATTATCAGAGAGTCTCTTCTGAATCTTTACCCCGAGGCTTTCTTCTTCGTTACATTTTATGGCATGTGGCTACCAACATAAAGGTGCCTTACCGCCACCTACAATGTTGGAGTAGGCAGGTAGGTTTATTGTCACAATATAACAAGTTTTAGAGTGAAATTTTTGTAACTACTTTCTGCTAAATAGCAGACAATGTACATTAATAAAGAATCAATTATAACTAGAACTGCAAGCAGTTATAAGCGGGGTCCAAGCCTCCCTGCGCAAGCCGCCCCCCCCAGCCCCGCAGAGGGTAAACGAGTCAGTCCGGGCGCTCCGCTGTCGTGCCGCATAAGGTCCCCACGTTTGGTGCTGATGGGCCATTCCAAACAGAGGCAAAACATCCTGCCTTTGAAAATGCCATGGGAATGTATGGGATTTAGTGAGAGATTTGAGCTTCGCTTTTAGCGCCACCTTTTGGCCGAATTGCACCAAAACTTTTCAGGTGTCATCAGGGCCCCATGGGGAACAATTGATCCAAATTTGGTGTCAATCGGACTTGTGGTTATGGAGATATAAAATGCATGTAAGTCAATGGGATTTTTATTTACGTCTTTAATCTGCAATAACAGCGCCACCTATGGGCATATTTGGGTGAACATTGGTGCCTTTAGTAAGGGGACCATGCTGAACAATTTGGTTCTGGTTTGATGTCAATGTGTCTTGTGGTTATAGGAACAATTTTTTGGGATTCAATAGTGCCACCTAGGGGCGAGTTGCACGAAATTTTGGCCAAGAAGAAGGAGATAAAGACACACACCCCTGTCTACATCAGTGGAGCAGGAGAACAGTTTTAGGTTCCTGGGAATCAGCATCACAGAGAACCTGACATGGTCATCTCACATCTCCACGCTGATGAAGAAAGCTCAGAAACGACTGCATTTCTTGAGGAAGCTCAAGAAGGAGAAATTCCCACGCCAAGTTCTTGTCAGCTTTTACAGAGGAGCAATAGAAAGCATTCTGACTGGAAACAACTGGCATGGGATGTGCACGGCCCAGGACCGGAGGGCTCTGCAGTAGGGGAATTAAAACTGCTCAGAAGATCATTGGTACCCATCTCATCATCAGTGATATCGGAGGTGAGGTGCCTACGCAGAGCCTTCGCCCTGCTGCCTTCTGGAGAAGTTTAACTGCCGCACCATTCTTCTTTCTGACTTCCTTCAATGTTTCTCGTTCTGGAGAGATTTTAGACAGTGAAGAATTACATGTTCTACTGACTCCTCTAGTTGACAGTGTTCACATAATCCTGAAGGGTGCTTGTCCCTTACCCTCAGCCTTGTCATGATCTCCTCTTTCTTGCTCCTTCTAGCTGTCCTCCCTGCGCCCACTTCCTGCTGTAGTAGAGATGTCGTCCTGTGTTTTCTGTGTCCCAGCTGTTCTGCCACTCCTTAATGATGCTTCGTTTGATTATTCCTTTGGCTTCAGATTTACTGAGTGGTACGCACATGATCTATCTCCTCATGTTTCAGAGCCTGTTTTGCTAATCCATCCACACTACAATTATATGCCCTACCTCCTATTCCCATCATATTTAATTTTATCATTAATCCCTCCTTCCAAACCATATCATATGCCTTTTCTAGGTCAAAGAACACTGCCATTACAGATTCTTTATTAACTTGCACTTTCCTTATCTCTGTTTCCAAACACATAACAGGATCCATAGTTCCTCTACCCTTCCTAAATCCACTCTGATGAGTTGATAAATTCCTCTGCTTTCCATTTAAAATGATAATCTTTCTTCTTAT
Source organism: Micropterus dolomieu (assembly GCF_021292245.1). NCBI lineage: Eukaryota > Metazoa > Chordata > Actinopteri > Centrarchiformes > Centrarchidae > Micropterus > Micropterus dolomieu. The sequence continues at coordinate 6,404 of NW_025743766.1, forward strand.
GATTTTATCCATTATCTTTCCAATATGTGACGTAAGCGCTATTGGCCTATAGTTCGTTGGACATGATGGGTCCTTCCCTGTTTTCCTGATAGGAATAATTACTGCTCCTTTCCACCAAGCTGGCAATTTCCCTATTTCCCATACTTTACTATAAAACCTAGCAACTTAGTAGATGCTAAAACACCTAAATGTTCTAACATTACATTTAGCTGACGCTTTTATCTAAAGCAAATTACAATGCTTTACATGTCAGAGGTCACACACCTCTGGAGCAACTAGGGGTTAAGTGTCTTGTTCAGGGACACAATGGTGGATTGAACCCGGGTCTCTCACACCAAAGGCAGGCGTCTTAGCCATTGCGCCATCCCATCCCACATTACATAGCAAATGTCATCCTTCCCCAGAGATGTGAGAGATCATGATAGCATGATTTTGGTATTACTCAGGGTAACCACTAGTATTGTGTTTTCTTATATTGATCTCTGATGTAGTTTATAGGTAGAAGTTTATATGTTGGTTTATCATTTATTAAACTAGACCTTATGTGTGTGTTTTTTGGAGAGTTGCAGAAACAGGGGGTCTCTGCATGATCAGATAAGGACACTTGAACAATGGGTGAGGGGTGGTTTGGAATGTGGTACCAAAACTCCTCCAAGATATCTCATTTCAGGAACTACGCTCGTAATCTGCCCAGCAACCGCATGGTGATTCGTGGAGTCAGAGGACGTGGGCCAATCATGGACTGACCTTTACTTTTGTTTTATGATGTAACGATGTATACTAAAACACTGGGTCAGGGAGAGATAGCCAGTCAGACTTCATGAACTGATACAGCTTGTTGTTTGTCAGAGAAAGGAAGATTGACCCAGAGCTCTGTAAACTTTATTCATTTATTCCAACTATTTGGTGACCCCGACATGATGAAGACGGAAGGATGATGGTCCAATAAAGAAAATCCTCAGCGGACAGCTTTCGCTGGGGTGACAAACGACTGGCCAGTCAATAAAAAAAAAAAAAAGGTAAGTAGACACCTGTTTCATCAAGGTCTGTCATTGGAGATTCTAAATTTGTCTGTTGTCATTCTGTACAATGGTCTTAGTCATTAAGTGATTGAATAAAGCTTAAATAAATAAAGGGGTTGAAAGGCCTGGGTGGTGAGAGGCCCCCGTAAGAAGAAAAAGGTGGTGAAAGGTCCTGGGGGTAAAAACAGTCCTCCTAAATAACTGGGTGCAAGGTCCGTGAGATAAAAAAAAAAAATTCTCCTAAATAATTGGGTGAAAGACCCGTGGGGTATCAAATAAACCTCTCAAATAATTAGGTGAAAGGCCAGTCCCCATAAATAAGTTGGGGAGAGAGGCCCTTGGAGACGAGTCTCCATAAATAAAATTAGGCCAATGTGGCCTATTAGAGAAAAATTATTTGTTTACATTGATTGCGATAAGTGATATTGCTGTGTATGATTGTTGAATGTTTAATGTGTAGTGTGGTTTAAATAATTGTCGGCGTGAAAGTGAATGTACACTGTGTATAAAGGAGTAATAGGAGGTTTGCGGAGTTTCAGAGATATTGAGAGTAATGTCGGTGTGATAGTTTAGGGTAGTCGACGGCGGAGAGATCGACGTAGTGAGGGTGAAATTGATAAAGAATGTGAAAAAAATAGGAGGTTGTGGCCCACTGAGGCAGACGATACAGCAACAGTGGTGTTATAACCCAGCTCGTTAGGGTAAGGCAGTAACAAGTATTTGGGATTGAAATGAAGGTGGTAAAGGACAACTGAATTTAGGTTAAAGTCAAATGTTTAATTAAATGATTTGTCTCAAGAAAACACAACAAAAGGAGGCTATATAGGTACTGACAAAAAAAAGGAAAGGTAGGAACAAAAGGAGGTATTGTCCAAAGACAGCTCTCTACTCAAACACTGAACAAAAAGGAGGTCAGCACCTATATGCTTTACAAGAATGCAAAGTAACCAAACAGACAATGCTCAAACCAAAAGAGTGCCACTCACACACATGTGATTTACAAGGGTTCAAACTGACAGAAGCCACTTAGGCAGGCAACCAACTGAAACAGGTGAATGCCAACACTCAAGAAATTCACTGTTAACAGGGGTATGCAACCAACAACGAGGCAAACTGATCACTGGCTCACAGTCGCCTCGAACTGCAGAGACACAAACTATTTGTAGTCCAGCTGGTGTTGATTGGCGAGTCCTGGTTGGCAGGTTCGGTCGGATCTTCGGCCACACCAATCACAGACGCCAGCAAACAGCAACTCCAGAACACAACTATTACTCTAAGGGAGCCAGTGGCGGCCGTAACAGTGGGAACAGGCACGTAGTCAATTGGCATCAGGAGTGAGGAAAGATAAGAGAGAGGTGATGGAGAGATATGATAAATTATGGGAAAATTTACAAAAGGCAGGGATCAGAGAAAATTATTGTCTCAGTATTTAGGAAAAGCCAAGGTGAAGGCCAAGGAGGATTCAAACATTCACACCAAAACTGAGACAACATTGTTAGTAAGGAGGAAATGGAAGAAGAGACAGGAGGAGTTGGAAGCTCGCAGAATAGATTTGCATAACATGACTATAGCTGCATTGGCGGGGGAAGTGAACAAAGGTAGGCAGACAATAGAGAAGTATGCAGAGGAGAGACAGTCAGGCCAACACACATGCACCCCATAACTCCACCTCCCATAGCACCACTTTATCCTGATTTAACACAAACTATAGTTTCACCAACACCGTATCCATCTAATCAAATGCCAATGCTAAGGGTACAAGATGGACTCTTGAAGGTAGAGGATCTTGGAAAGAGGGAATACGCACAGATGAGGGCACAGCTGAAGCAGGAAGTGAAGGATGGATTGAGAGGAATTGAGGAACAAATAGAGGAATCTAGGCGTCTTATTGAGGAGGCGCGAGAAGCCAGTGTGGTGATTGGGAGTAGTGCGATAGGAGGACAGGGACCCTTAGAACAGGAAGCCCAGACACCAGTAAACCCCCACTCACATTCCACTCCTCAGGGAAATGCAGGAGAAGATGTAGAGTATAGTGACCTTAGAGTCCTATCGGGGGAAGGTACAGGGTTCGAACGGAGAAGGCGAAGAGAGGAGGAGGAGACATTTAGAAGGGTGAGAAAGATATCTCCAGAGACAGAGAGCGAGAGAGGAGATGATGAAGAGTTAGAAGCAGATGATGAGTGGGGAGAAGAAGTTAAAATAAAAGGGATGTTGAAAGGGGGAGGAAGAATGCAGGTGGAGACAGATTGAGTAAGGCAGCATATAATCTGCGTAGTAGGAAGAAACAGGACGAGCAAATAGATGAGGAAGAAGCTAGAATGAGGGATTTTCAGGAAGAAAAGGAGTACACAACGGTGAGGAGGAACAAATCCTTTTTCTTTTTTTTTAAACCTGTCCTGCCCAGCAGCCTGGTATAGAGTATAATGACCTGGATACCATATTGTGCCAGACAGATTTTACTTTAACAAGAGAGTATTAAAATACCCCTTTGTCCGTTTTATTATTTATTTAATTATGTATTGATTTGTCACCGGGCCGGACAGGGGGGCAGACACGGGGATGGGGGGGCACAAACAGACAGCACAGAGAAAGGACAACACCTGTAAGAGAAGGGGGAAAGGGGGATGGAAGTTGGGGACAACAGGGAAAGGAAGGAGGAGGAGGAACAAATCCAAATACAGTAAACAAATGCCACTAATTTATAAAGGACAGGTACCGGAGAGGTGTACACACCATTCTCTTTCACTGACATGAATTTCATTCGATTGAAGGAGGAGCTCAGTGGATGAATAAATTTTGTAAATCCACTTTGGGTCACTGGGTTTGGGAGACTGGAGAGCCTTAATGGGGAGACATGTGGGAAGTGGATCAAATTGAGAATGTCGCAGGTACAGGCGGGTTACCACACTCAATTGTTTGGCCGTTGTGCCACTGACATAGGAGAGAGAAATTTCCTGCTCTAGTGGGAGCAATGCATACTTTAACACTTTCCATAAAACCAGAAGAACCGGTGTCAACCTTTTTGAGCAGATGTAAGGAAGAGTGGACAGATACTGCAGGCGCACATCCAGGCTCCAGTGAATTGCAAACTACGCTCTATAGAATAGCAGTAATGACAGGGATCCCATAGCAGGTAAAACAAATCATAGAAGGAAATCCTGGGTGTTCCACTGAACAGTGGGAAAAACACCTTACACATCACTTGAAAAGATACAGAGATAAGCAAGCTCAACAAAAAGGTGACTTAGATTCTGCTCAGGTATAGCTGTTAAAGTTACAACTGGAGGAAGCTAGAAAAAAGGCAAATGAGGCAAGAAAGAAGGCAGAAAGTCTGCAGCTCAGATGGTTCAACAGCAGCAGCCACCCGTCAGTGGTGCACCCACTCCTGACCTATATCCCACACCACTGTGGGTCCCGACTTACCCTCCTTATCGTGGACCCTCCTTACTGGGGGGCAACATGAAGGTTTCAGGGGTCTGGGAAGGGGTCGCGGAGGATTCAGGGGATATCCCCTAAACAATGGCTGCTTTAATTGTGGTGATCTAAATCACTGGAAGAACATGTGTCCATATAGGGCAATGCCAGGACAAAGGGGTCAGATAGCTCCCCCTAGAGGTGGATATGGGCCATGTTTTCAAGGTCCACCACCTCAACCCCCTTAGCATCAGGCGCCATATGCAGCAGCAGCTCCCCAGGGCCAGTACCCTCAAGTGGACTGGACTGAGCACGGGGAACAGTACTGAAGAGGCCCGAGAACCCCACAGCCAGTAGGTCTGGCACACCCCTACCTGCATATGAGGATAAATGATATTGAACTGCCATTTATTGTGGACTCAGGGGCATGCTATTCCACCATCAACTGTGATGTGCCTAAATCACAGCTGTCATCCTCAAGAGTGGAATTAGTTGGATTCTCGGGAAAACCTGAAAACCTGCCATTCACCAGACCTCTACCTACCAGGGTTGCAGATCAGACTTTTATGCACTCATATATTTCTTCTCCCTTATGCCCAGCAAATCTGATGGGAAGAGATGTGCTTATCAAATGCGGTGCATCCATTTTGTGTGGACCTCAAGGGCTGGTGGTGACTTTCCTAATGGTCATACTGTGAACTGCTTGATCTCCATAATGCAGTCAACTTCTCAGATGTTGCTGTCAGCAGATGTGTCTCCCACAGCGCCAGGAATATGGGCTGACATATACTGGGGCCTACTGACAACTGATCCTGCATGTGGAGGAGGAATACAGCACCTGTATCAACACTGGCAACCCTGGATCCTAAAGCTACACCCCTCCCCTCCTTTGGACCCCCTCCATGTGACCCTTTTCTATGATAGGGACGGGGATGAAATCTATCAGCAGGCATTCTTCAATGAAATCATTGACTGCAAGTGGGATATTAATTCTAGTTGTATCCTGGTGGGAAAAGAAGGCGTGGCTGCGGTTTTTGAACTCACTGAGGAATAGATGACATGGTATAAATTGCAGGGTGAAGCTGTACCCCATATCACTTTAGCTATAAGTTCAGACCATCAGGCTAAGGATTTCGGCCCTATGTTGAAGCACTTGGAATCAATATCTGACTGGGTTTTCACCCAGTTACCCTATGTTTTTTATTCTTCATCTGAAAAGGCTTACAAAATTGTTAAGGCCATTATAGATCCAGTTACTTTGGAACACAGACAAATTGAGAGGTTCCATGGTAAGGAAAGAACAGACCATCAAGACACAGACGTTAAATTCACTCCCATCTGCATTATGGTCAGCAGGCCCTACAGACGTAGGGCACTGCATTTATGTGCAACCTGTGACCTTTGACCTTTCGGATTGCACTCCTATCTGGCAGAAGCAGTATCCATACAAGCAACAAGCTGAGGAGGGAATAGCAGACACCATTGAGGGACTGTTAGCAGCAGGGGTGTTGGAGGAATCTCAGTCACAGTGGAACACACCTATCTTGCCAGTAGAGAAGCAGAACACTGGCAAATATCGCATGGCTCATGATTTACGTAGGATTAATGCAATTGTTTTCACTCCAACAGTACCTGTGCCTAATCCATATACTGCAATGTTCTGTCTGCCACTGGCTGACCATCTTAGAGATATTTTCTCTTTTACCATCCAGGGTACTCAGTTTCGTTACACTCGAGTGCCACAGGGTTTCATACTTTCTCCTTGTCTATTTAACCAGATTTTGAAATAGCAGCTATCAGATCTTGAGCTCCCTGACGGGGGAGGCTCTGCGCTTGTGGTTTTAAAGTCTCCAGATCCAAATTGCAGTGTTGTAGACAGCAAGTTTCATTTCTGGGAAGAATCATTTCCAGACAAGGTACAGGGATGACACCCTCACACCTGTCATCTATTTTGCACCATCCCAAACCCCTCACTGTGAAAGACATGTTGTCTTTCCTAGGCTGGACAGGGTACAGCAGGCAGTTTGTGGCTGAATTGGATAAACACCGACTTTTTATGAGGAAAATGCAAAAGAAGTGACCACAATACGCCAGAGGAGAGAAAAAGCGGAAAAAGAAGGAGAAAGAAAGAGAAAGAAGGAAAAGAGATACAGTTTGAAGAAGGAGCTCAGAAAACAGAGCTCAGAAACAGAGCATCAAACTGAAGAGAAACGCAAGGAGAGAACAAAAACAAACAAAGAAGAGGATAGAGGGACTCAAGCAAGTTACAGCAAACTACTGGACACTGAAATCAGTAAGTTTTTGCATTTATTACCATAAAACAAGTCCCAACTGAAACACTCAAGCTAATAGCTAACAAGCTAACACTGGACTGTGGTTACCTAGCAATGGCATCAAACAGCAGTAGTGCTGTTTTAAACACAGAACACAGAAGCTTGAAGATCAACAACTGTTTCATGATGTCTACACACTCTGAAACCATTGACTACCCTCCAGCTATCCAAAGCAAAATATAAACAAACATTACTTCAAGAAAGACCAGAAATCCTGTTCCTGGACCACTACAAAGATGGGAGATCCTGCAATTTAATCTTCTGGACGGATGAACCATGTGCCTGGCTGCATGTGTTCAGCTCTCATTACCCAGCAATAAAGAGAGCAGGCATTTGTAATGGATGGAAAATAAGTACACTGGAAGAAAATGACTCTGTCACCAGCAGAATAACAGTAAACCTGTTCAAAAATGGAACTGCCACGATACAAGGCAACCTGAGACAGTTTGAGCTTGACTTTCCTGCTATGAGACTGAGAGCTGAGAAGGAGAAGGAGGTCCTCGCAAGCATCGCTCCAACCCTAGGAGTCAAACCGTCCTGTTCTGTCCCTGCTCCAGACAGACAGCCTGCTGATGCTGACACTGATCCTCTCCTGCTACAGCACTCTGAGGCCCTGGACATTATTAGAGAACACTTCTCCCAGATGGAAATAGAACTGGTACAGATCAGAGAGCCAAGCTGGACCAACAGCAGCCTACCTCTCCTACTGTCACTGACTTCCAGGACAAGAAAGAACAGGACGGTGTCAACTCACAGCTGAGAGAGTTTCAACAAGAACTAACTCATCAGAGAAGACAGCTGGATCATCTCAGTGAGGAGGTGAAGGAACTACAGAACTGAGTTGGCTACTCTGAGAGAAGAGCTACAGGACAGGGACAGGCTCAGTGTACAAGCCAGACTGAACTCCACACAACCCCCTGTGTCTGCCTCTCAGACCCAGACCACATCCAGCCAAACTCTCACTACACCTGCTGAAGTACAACACAGCCCTTTCCTCGAGGATTCCCCACCTCACACCCACCCTGGTGCAGACTCTAATCCCCCCCCCTGTACCAACCAGCTGCCTCCATACAAACATCCCAAGCCAAGACGCCAGTCACACCCCTGCACCTGGCCAAGGCCCGGCCTCTAGCCAGCCTCCAGCTAGGAGCTCCAGACCTGAAATCACCACCACAGCTCCACATCCAGACCCGACAGCTGAGACTGAACAAACACACACAGGCAGATGGGCTGACATTATCCTCCTCATGGACTCTAATGGAAAGTTCCTGGATGAAAAGACCTTATTCCCAAGGCACAGAATGGAGGAGATCTGTGGAGAACACCAGGAGAGCCCTGGAGCTGTTAACAGTGCCTGAGCTAGGCTCACCTAGCCACATCATCATCCATACAGGCACCAACGACTTAAGGTCGAGACTTCCACCCCCACACTATTCACAGAGTGAATATCAGACTCTCCAGGGACTGTGCTCTTAAACCCAACGTGTTCTTGGCCCACCACCCGACCCTGAACCTGGACTGCCTGTATGATAACATACACCTACACAGAAATGCAGTCCCCACCCTTGCTAGGACCCTGAAGGATGTTGCTCTTGGAAGGAGCCCTACTACCACTCCAAGGGGTAACCACACAACGCAGACCCCACGCAGACCTCCAGGACCTCCTAGACCTCCAAGACCATCCAGACCTCCACCATACATCCACCCCACCAAACCCACCGCATCACCAACATCACAACCCACAGCCAACACAACACTGGCCCCTGATACCCAGCCAGAGAGCCCCCCAGCCTGGAGGTCCTATACCCCCCCTCATCCCAACGGCAGAACCAAGACTACAGGAGCAGCAGCCTATTGGACTGAACTACGCTGCAGCGGTGAGAAGAGCCACAGCCCCGCCCCCCTCTGGTGAACTCAAAGACATATTACACATGCTAAACCTGCTCTGCTCTCGCCTCATATAGCTACATGGTGGAAGAGCAGAGACCTCTTAGAGACATCACAATAATTCATAATTTAGGATGTTGGATATCATTTTAAATGAATATAATATAAAGTATAATAAAATGTCACTCAAAGTTTAATATTGTATTCATTTACCTACAACACTATTTTCCTGTTTTTACACTTTTTAGAAAATTTTTTTTTTCAATTTCGTTTGTTACTAGTATTATTTTTTAATATCTAGTTTACTATTATTATTATTTGTTTTTTAAGGTGTCTAATTTTTGAACAGATTACACTTGGAGATGATATCATTTACAATAACATGTTGGAACATTCAAGGTCTGAGATCATCAGCTTTTGGTTTAAAGAGCAGAAATCCAGATTTTAATAGAGAGTTAAAAGACTCTGACATCATTGTTTTACAGGAGACATGGTGCAAAGAAGATGTTTCCACTGGTCGTCCTCACGGCTACACTGAGATTATTATACCATCAACAAAAAATCCCACAATAACCCAAGGCAGAGATTCAGGAGGCCTGATTATATGGTGTAAATCAGAACTGAGCCAGTCCATCACAGAATCTTATATATGGTTGAAAATTAACAAACAGATGATTTGTGCTGAGCAACATGTCTACATGCTCAGCTCTTGGCAGTAGTACGGTAGATTATTTCATTACAGATCTAGATCCAATGTCTCTTAGAGCTTTCACAGTCAGCCCCCTCACACCCCTCTCAGACCACAGCAAAATCACTATCTATCTGAAAAGGGCTCAGTCTAAGTCTGGGGCCCCTAGTGCCTGTGAACTGTTTAACAGTACATACCCATACAGATGGACCCCAGACAGCATGGGGGCATACCAAAAAGCACTGGAAAATCAAAACATACATGATTTAACTCATTTATTTCTAACTGAAACATTTCCCCAGAATAATTCTGGTGTAAATTCTGCTGTGGACAAAATCAATTAAATATTTCATCATTTGGCTTTATTGTCTAATTTGAAAGCCTCCAAACCAAAACCTCTACAAATGAACAATAACAAATGGTTTGACACTGAATGCAAAAACCTAAGGAAAACTTTAAGGAAATCATCAAATGAAAAGCAAAAGGACCAAGATAACCACAACATACGCTGTCAATATGAGGCCACTCTGAAACAATACAAGTACACCCTAAAAACTAAGAAAGAACAACACAGCAAGAAGCAGCTCTGTGAAACTGAGAATCCTTAGAGTCCAACCAGTTCTGGGAGAAATGGAACAACCTAAACAAAACCCAGCAGGATGAATTGGCGATCCAAGATGGAAATACTTAGAAGGAAATATCCTGAAAGGAAAAAAGGCTTGTGGTATTGATGGAATCCTCAATGAAATGATCAAATACTCAGACCATAAAATCAGATTGGCTATACTTAAACTATTTAATACTATTCTAGCAACTGGAACTTTTCCAGACATCTGGAACAAAGGTTTAATAACCCCAATTCATAAATCCGGAGATAAATATGACCCAAATAACTACAGAGAAATATGTGTATCCAGTAACCTGGGAAAAATATTCTGCAGCGTCATTAATAAACGACTTCTCAACTTTGTTGATGACCACAATATTCTGCATAAATGCCAAATAGGTTTTTTGCCAAATTGCCGCACAACGGAGGTATACGCCTGTTTTGTTGACTTCCAAAAAGCCTTTGATTCCATCTGGCACAAGGGCCTTTTCTATAGGCTACTTGAAAGTGGCATTTGAGGAAAAACATATGATTTGATTAAGAACATGTATTCAAAAAGTGAATGTGCCATAAAGATTTGAAACAAACAAACAGCGTTCTTCTCTCAGGGCCGGGGAGTGAGGCAGGGATGCAATCTCAGTCCAATTCTCTTCAATATATATCAATGAATTAGCAAACCAATTAGAGAGTTCCACAGCACCTGGCCTAACCCTGAACGCCACAGAGATCAGAGGTCTGCTGTATGCAGATGACTTAGTGTTGCTTTCACCTACTAAAGAAGGTTTGCAGCAGCGCCTTAATCTCCTGCAGAGATTCTGTCAGACCTAAACACAAAAAACTACACTTACCTTGGCCTCAACATTACATACACAGGGAACTTCAACATGGCTGTGAAAGAGCTGAGGGACAAAGCAAGGAGAGCTTTCTATGCAATAAAAAGAAACATTAAAATATATATTCCAATTGAAATCTACCTTAAAATTTTCCAATTTGTACTAGAACCAATAATTCTTTATGGTGGCGAAATCTGGGGGCCAAAACTTAATAATGAATTTGACAAATGGGACAAAACAATCATAGAATCTTTCCATACTGAGTTCTGTAAGAGCATCCTGCAGGTGCCGAGAAAGATACCAAATAACCTGTGCAGAGCAGAGCTCGGCCAATACCCCCTCCTACTAAAAATACAGAAAAGATCAGTTAAATTTTAAAAGGAGTCCCCTCAGCCAGCTGGTCCTGAGCCTCTCTGCAGTAACAAGTCCCCAACAGCCTCAGGACAGCAATACCAACTCAAGCAGACCAAACCAAATTATCAGCAAGCAGAAAGAAAAATATATTGAATACTGGAAAGAAACGACCAAAACACAAAGTAAATTATAATGTTATCTGACCATAAAAAGAGAATTTACACTGGCAAATTACCTGAGTACAATAAAATGTCCCAAACTAAGAAAAATGTTGACAACATACAGCCTGGCCATAGAAAAGGGTCGCCACAGACAGAGCTGGCTACCACAAGAGGAGAGACTCTGCTCCCGAATTCGAATTCATTCGACACACAGAAACTCTTCTATTTACTGTGAGAAATGCCCAAATGTGAAATAATTGCTGCAAAATATGTCTCCTCATGCCATGAAGTGAGGACAACCAGTGGAACCTCAGACTGATAAACAATTGTACAGATTTTCAAATTATTATTATTTTGATCGTTTGATATTTTAGTAATTGTTTAACGTTACTGTTTCATTTATTTTTTTATTTTTTATATATTTTTATTTTTAACACACACACACGCTTACTGTTTTATTTATTTATTTTAATTTGAATATATTTTTATTTTTTAACACACACACACAAACACACACACACGCTTACTGTTTTTTTTTTTTTTAACACACACACGCTTACTGTTTTATTTATTTATTTATTTATTTTTAATGTATTTTTATTTTTTAACACACACAGACACACAAACACACACACGCTTACTGTTTTTTTAATTTATTTTATATTATTTTTTTAACACACACGCTTACTATTTTATTTATTTATTTTATTTTTAATATATATATATTTTTTAAACACACACTTACTGTTTTGTTTATTTGATTTGATTTTTTAAAAATATATTTGTATTTTTTTAACACACACACACGCTTACTGTTTTATTTATTAATTTTATTTTAATTTTGAATACTTCTTCATTTTTTTTTTACACAAACACACATACACTTTGATTACTTTACGCTTTAATTACTTGTTTAATGAAATGTATGGGGTTGATTGTTTCTCTGTTGTATGTATGATGCTTTGGCAATATTGTTGTTACACATTCATGCCAATAAAGCTAATTTGAATTGAATTGAATGTGGTAGGAGCAATTCAGGTGGAGTTGAGTCAGTGGATCAGATCAGGGTTCTTAACAGCAGCTAAAACACCCATCAACATGAGAAGGATGTTAAGAGACTTGCAGAAGTGTGAATGAACAGCGCTAGCCGTCATGAAGTGTAAAGGTCATGATAGGGCAGATAGCACCATAGCCAAGGGAAATCAGGCAACAGATGAGGCAGCTAAAAGAACAGCAGGGTATACTACCAGCTACATGATGATGCAAGCAGAGAAAACTGTGTATGACTTGCTACCTTCGTGTGATGTAAATATGTTAATAATTGAACAGCAGAAAGCGTCTCCACAGGAATGCACTGTGTGGAAGGAAAGAGGCGCAGTGATTGGTGAGATTGGGATGTGGAGGTCTTCGGATGGGAGACCAGTGTTACCGCCAAGCGGCACTCTGGCTCTCACTTCCGATACCAATGCGGAAGCATCTGAAACTGCAATTCATCGAGTGGCCACTTGAGGCTGGCTGCAGAAGGGAGTCAATCTCCATTGACCCCCATGTTAAAAAGCCCAACTTTACAGCAGAATAAAACATGTTTACAGCCTGGTTCAAAAAATGGTTTTAGTGCATATCGCTATGTTTTCCCTTCATGACAACTATGAGGGGGATGAATTTTTTTGACTCACCTGTTTAAATTAAATTAAGCCTTAAAGTTCTGCATTATTAGGGGCGTGGCCGCTTTGATTGACAGGCGCCATTAGCCGCTGCCACTGTTAGCACTCGGTCCGCCGTCTGTTAGCCTCAGTCAGCTACACGGAGCTCTGAGGCTCAGCTTGTCTGAGTTTTTTGGACATTTCTACATGCAGACACCGGATGAATAATGGCAGGCTGTGCAGTTCATTGGAGAGAGAACCTCCAGGAAATCCGTGTTCTACTTGGTGAGTCAAATTCCTGTATTTTATTTATGTGTTAAAATTTAACAGGTATCGCTGTCGGCATATAGCTTGTTAGCTTAAGGTTAGCTCGTTACGCTAATTAGCCATTAGTGTAAGTAACATTAAGTAAGTTAGTGTGTTCTAATAGCAGCTTTTAATGAGGCAAAGTCAAGTCAGCAAGAAGGTAGAAAGCCAAAATGCATTAGATTAACTTTAGTGTTTGCCATTTGGGTGATAATGCTTTGAAGAAAAGGCGTCTGTGTGAAGTTGTAATTAAAGGCTCATCTCAGTTAGCTGACGTTATGTAAACGGTAACTTTTACTAACGGGCGATGTTAGATTTAGCTACGCCCTGTAACGGAATTACTGTTCAGTTAGATACTAGTCAGATACTATTATAAGTGGCTGCACCTGTTTGTTTGTTTGGTGGGTTAGAATTTGCCAAAAAAGGTAGTACAGTTCAATAAGAAATATAAAATAAGATCCTTATAATTTTATTATGACATTTCTTTAAGAGACAAATGTGACATTGACTGAGAAGTTACTCTGTAGTGAAAAACAAAGAATTATCTGCACACTGCATAGTTTTGAAGCCCTGTAGGAGGTGTCATTTATTGCGACCTCTGAGAAGGTCTTGTGTGGTTTACATTGTATAGACTCACCTATTTACTACATGTGCATTCAGTCAGCTCTGAGACCTCAGAGTTTGCAAGGTCACAATAAAAACCCCCGAGTGGGATTCCTAATTACTCTGTCCAGAAACTTCAGGCTATGTTATACAGTATATGGGTAGTGGGTGTATGGCTCCTTATTTATCTTAAAGTATAAGGTAGAAAGTAAAAATACTCCTACACACACAGAAATACACTGCATAATTACTTTTCATGATTTAATGTGAAACATGCTGGGAGTATTTTCACTTTTTAACTTATACTAGACTGATGTTCTTTAGCAAGAGTTCAGTTTTAATGTTTTATCTGAGGTATATGATTAGCTTTTCAGTAAGTAGTAAAGACAGGGAGTGCTAATAAATATAGAATTTATTACAATGTGAACCATAAAATATATATATTTTTTAAATGGATCTATGGTACAAATATGGACAATATTTAAAACTCAAAGTAAACAGAAGGAGAGAACTTTTTTTTTAATAACTTTTTTAAGGACTAAAGTTGACAAAAACTCTGCAAATTCAGATAAGTATTCAGAGTATGGACCAGGTGCTCGGTACACTATAACAAATAGAATTGGTTGCAGGGATTTCCAACTTGGGTGCGAAAGACTAAGAACAAGGCTTTCAAATGAGTTATAATTTAGTTTAGGTTTAGAGCTGATTAGTAGGCTAGAGTCAAAGATAGCTGCAACTCCACCTCCTCGGCCTGTGTCTCGAGGAATGTGAGTATTAATATGACTGGGAGGGGTGGATTCATTTACGCTAACATATTCTCCATCACCCAGCCAGGTTTCAGTAAGACAAAATAAATTGATATCATAATCTGATATTAGTTAATTTACTAGTACACCTTTAGAAGAGAGAGATCTGATGTTTAAGAGTCCACATTTAATTTTCCTATTAGTTTGCACTATTGCTCTTGTGGTTTTAATTTTTATGAGGTTTTTATGCACAGCTCCTCTTCTGTTTACCTTTGATTTAAATAATTTTGATGGTCGGGGTGGACACCGTCACTAAAGGGTTTTCACTAAGTAATTCCTGAAATGGAGGAGCAGAGAAGTGTGTTAGACTGCGACTCTGCGTAGGGCTTTGGGTGGGTAACTGCTGAATTAGAAGGGCACAGAAGGGTGTTAGACTGCGACTCTGCCTCCTGGTCTCAACTCTGGGTTTGTCATGGATTTGGTCCACTAATAAACTGATTTCTAGAAATGAGAGCTGCTCCTTCCCAAGTGGGATGGACGCCGTCTCTCCAAATCAGACCAGGTCTTCCCCAGATGATCTACTAAGCCCACATCATTTGCGGAATGACGACATGCGGCTATACATGTCATCATGTATAGCCACCATGCAGTTCTAGCTCTGTGTTCTCCTTTAGGTTCTGGTACTTTGTAACATGTGTGTTTCTGTCTTTGTTGGTTATTCTTTTTGCCCCATGTCTGCCTGTCAAGTGTTCTCTCTGTTTTTCCCCCACTCTCTCTCTCTCTCTCTCTCTCTCTCTGCCTACCTGTGTCTGGTTAATCCCATCCCTTACAGAAAATCCACATGATTTGCCCATGTTTGTTACATGTGATCACATGTGATTTTACACATGTGAAATTAATGTGGTTTTTCTGTAAGGGATTAGTATCACCTGTGTTGCTCCCGCCCTGCTTGTTAGTCCCTGTATATATACCTGGTGTTTCTGTCTTGTCTTTGTCGGGTCATTATACCTTGTGTTGCAGTATTTGTGTCGTGTGGAGAAGCTCAGTCTGTTTTTGGATTTCTGCCTGAACCCTGTTTTTGGACTTTGTGTTTTCCTTTGCCCTTGTGGACTTTACTTTGGATTCAGCCAGTACTTGTAAGTGCGCTCACCTTTTGTTAAATAAACTGTTGAACTATACCTGCCAGTCCTGTGTTTGGGTCCTACACCTGTTTCACCACACACGAATCTTAACAGGCTCAGGGTGGGCGGCCATCTGCCTCGACCGCTTGGGGGTGAGAGAGAGAGAGAGAGAGAGGGCAAGAGAGGAACAGGGAGAGAGAGAGGGGAAGGAGGCAGCCTACACAATATACACACAGAGGTACATACAGTAAAGGTGATGTTGCTATAGACTAAATGAAAAATGGTACAGATATATACAGTAATGTTTATGATAATAATCGTAATGTAAATGCTCCGTACTTGTATAGCGCCTTTCTAGTCTTTTCGACCACTCAAAGCGCTTTTACACTACATCAATGTTAATGATTATAATAACAATAGGACTAGTAACAATAATTGTAGCAGAGGGTGTCGAGCAGGAACACGGGGGCAGCAGGTGACTCGCAACCACAGATCCAGACTCCACAGCTCCAGAGCCAGAAAGACCTGCAGGAGTGATAGAGGAGAGGGATGAGAAAGCACAAGACTACGGGAAAGGGGAGAAGTCAAGTTAGTAACATGCATTAATGGGATGAGGTTGCGTAGAGAGGGAGAGAAAGAAGAGGAGGGAGGACCTCAGTGCATCATGGGAAGTCCTATAGCAGCATAACTAAGGGATGCTTCAGGACTCACCTGAGCCAGCCCTAACTCTAAGCTTTATCAAAGAGGAATGTCTTAAGCCTACTCTTAAATGTGGAGATGGTGTCTGCCTCCTGAACCCAAACTGGAACCTGGTTCCACAGGAGAGGAGCTTGATAGCTGAACGCTCTGGCTCCCATTCTACTTTTAGAGACTCTAGGAACCACAAGTAACCCTGCATTCTGGATTAAGTGCTATTTATCAGATCGAATAATCATAATAACAATCATCCGCAAGGGCAGCAGGGGAGGCTGCTGCCCTTGCGGATGATTATTTGTTGACCCATAAAGGTGTGGATGCCCGCATGTGTGCCTTGGCTGGTGGAGACACTGCGCCTGCTCGAGGAATGTATTTCTCTAGGCGGTCAGGTGGAGGTTTTCGTCGGGAGCAGAGATTTGATCATGGAGTCCGTGACTCTGAGTGTCATTTCTGTCATAAAAAAGGTCACGGGAAAAGAGACTGTATGGCATTTAAGTTGCGGAATAGGCAAGATGTGACTCACGTGAAGCCGGTGGCTTTAGCGGCGCCAGTTTCCAATGTGTGTTTTCAGACCAATCGAGTGTTGAGTTACCAGCTGTAGTGTCAAAGCCTGACTTAAGCTCATACTTGCCTTTTATTTCAAAAGGACATGATGAGAGGGTGCCGGTGAGTATTTTACGGGACATGGGAGCGTTTGATTTTCTGAGGAAACGGATATGGGATCGTTTGTCCCTGTGTTGGGAATGGGCATGTCTCTTTTTCATGTTCCAGTACATAACCTTGTGCTCCATTCAGAGTTGTTTGAGGGAGAAGTTAAAATGGGAGTGCGTCCTGCTTTGCCTATCGACGGTGTCACCGTGATTTTGGGGAATGATGTGGCAGGAGCACGTGTTTGGGGAAGTAATCCAGTACATCCAGTGGTGGTCCCAGTACCGCTGGGTAGTAACGGCCCTGATGAGAATGAGAAGCAGTTTCCTGAAGTGTTCACGGCTTGCGCTGTGATGCACTGTGACCACTATGAAGCGGGCCACTGACTTTGCAGATTCTGTGGAGGTGGAAAACGCAAGGGGTGACGCATCTGAGTTGTTTGCAATGTCTTTGTCTAACACACACTTGTCTGTCTCACGTAGTGAATTGCCGCGTGAGCAAAGAGCCGATGTAACACTGAAAGAGCTGTTCCAGTCTGTTCTGCAGGTGGATGAGGTGAAAAATCGGGCACATGGTTACTTCCTACAAAATGAGGTACTGGTTCGGAAGTGGGTGTCACATGGTGAGGGTTTTGTTGGAGATCCTTGTTCCCTCCAAATTTCGTGATGTGGTTCTGCGTGTTGCTCATGATGAGTCAGGGCACATGGGGATTGGTAAAACTTATGATCGTGTCCTCAGACATTTTTTGTCAGCGGTTTAAGAAAAGTGTTCCGAGCTACATCAAAACGTGCCATACTTGTCAGTTAACTGGTAAGCCAAATCAACCTATTAAAGTGGCTCCCCTGTATCTGATTCCTGTAGTGAGCCAGCCATTTGAGCACCTGATTATTGATTGTGTGGGCCCTTTCCCTCGTTCAAGGTCGGATGCGATGTATTTGTCAACTGTTATGTGCAATAGCACCAAATACCCAGCAGCATATCCGTTACGCACGCTAACAGCAAAAAGTCTGCCAATGATCAACAAAGCCCACATCGTTTTCTGGACACCACCTCGACAACCAGCGGCGGAATGACGACATGCGGCTAGACGACCATGTCATCACTGGTCAGATTTGGCAGGGGTCCAGAGAAAACTACGGTGTCCGACATTGTTTTTGCATATGTACACACAAACTCAAAATTAATCTTAGTGACCTCCGATTGGCGTAACCGGGAGTCATTACCGCCGACGTGAATAAAAATCTTACTTTATTTACATTTATCCTGCCAGCAGTTTCAAAAAAGACTCAATGTCGCCCGCTCTGGCCCCAGGGATGCACTTAACTAACTTCACGTTTCTCAAAATGGAGCTGCCAATGATCAGAGTTGGTTTCTCAGCGGGTGTGTTGCTGAGTGGGGAAAATCTGTTAGAGACGTGAACAGGTTGGTGGTGACCCAAGGGCTTTGAATGCTTACGACTATTTCTCCTTCGGACAGTCACTCAGCCACCCCTTCCCGGCTGCTCAGGAGATGCCAGGGTACGGCTACCACAGGCTAATTCAGGGCGTTGCAGAGCCGGACTTCTAAATCACTGCGCCTCGGCTCCATGTCTACAAATAAACTACACTTATTACACGTACCATTACCGCTAAAGGAGACAGAGGAGTAACTGAACATCTGACACACTGAGCAGGAGAAAGTAGGAGAGGGATAATGAGAAGCCATCGCTAGCTGCTAAGCTAAAGTCGCTAACGACTAAGCTAAAGTACTGTAGCGTTGGCTACCAAAACTTTTGAAAACAACTATGAGATTGAACAGCAGTCACTAAAAGATGGAAAGAAGTGTGAGTGCTTAGGCAAAATTACTGTAAGAATAAGTGTTTAGCGGACAGACACACAAGCACCGGAAACGGAAATGAGTCAACACGCTTACCCCAGCAATCAAAATTAGCTGGCCTCATTTGTCAGAGCAGTGTCAGTGAGTCCAGTGGTTTGGTGTAGCCGGTTTAGAAGTATGCCATGATCCACAGTGTCAAAAGCAGCAGACAGATCGAGGAGTATGAGGAGGGAAGGTGAGCCAGCATCAGCTGCCATTCGTAGGTTGTTTGTGACTCTAACCAAGGCTGTTTCTGTGCTGTGAGCAGAGCGGAAACCAGACTGGAATTTTTCAAAAAGGTTGTTGTGTTTGAGGTGGTCCTGGAGGGCGGCAACAACTTTTTCCAGCACTTTGGAGAGGAATGTGAGATTTGAAATGGGCCTGTAGTTTGTAAGTGCATCTGGATAAAGGGTGGGCTCTTCTGAAAAAAGAAGTGGTCTGATTATGGCAGTTTTAAGGTCAGATGGAACATTACCAGACTGGAGGGAGTGGTTTATTACAGTGGTAATCAGAGGGCTTAGGGCAGGGGTGTTTGCTTTGACTAGAGCTGTAGGAAAGGGTTTGAGGGCACAGGTGGTGGGTTTCATCCTTTTGATGATCTTCTCGACCTCTTGCTGGGAGATTTCTGGAAAGCAGCGTAGGGGTGGGAGACTGCAAGCTGTGAGTGGACATGGCTGCCCACCCTGAGCCATGGTTCTGCTTGAGGTTTCTGCCTCTTAAAAGGAAGTTTTTCCTTGCCTCTGTCGCCTGGTGCTTGCTCTTGGTGGGAATTGCTGGGCTTCTGTAAATAACATCAGAGTATGGTCTAACTGTTGTTGTAATTTGGTGCTATATAAATAAAATTGAATTGAATTGAATTGGACTGAGTCTATTTTTGTTTTGAAAAAGGCCAGGAAATTATTAAAGTGCTCTTCTGTAGTTTCTGTGAGTGTGTGTGTGTGTGTGGGGGGGGGGGGGACAGCTGCTTGGAGTTTCCAGGACTGTTTCTGATAACGTTTGAGTAGAACTATGAGCGTGCCTCTGTAAGTGACTTTGAGTAGTCCTTTTGGTATTCCCAAAAAGCTTGTTTGTGTACAGTGAGACCTGTGGCTTTGTATCTCCGCTCGATGGCACGCCCAGTTGCCTTCATTTTCCGTAGCTCACTGGCGTACCACTGGGCTGATCGAGAGAAAGTGACTGTTCTGGTTTTGACCAGGGCGTGGAGATCAAGGATACTCTTGAGGGTGTTGTTATAACAATCCACTGGGTCCGTGGCTGGTAAACAGTTTACAGAAGAGATGCAGGAGGTCGGATGCCATAGTTTCTGAGTTGATGTTTTTTAGATTTCTGAAGCAGATTTGGCGTTTGGGCTTGATAAGGGTGAAGACAAGGAAATGGCCTTGTGGTCGGAAACACCCAGATCATACACCAGAAGATTGCTGAGATGAGGTCGAGTGCGTGCCCCCTGGTGTGAGTGGGGACATCGACAAGTTGTGCCAGATTAAAACAGTTGAGTAATTGGAGAAATTCTGCTGCAAAACGGCAGAACGGAGGAGTTGACATGAATATTTATATCTCCAAGGAATATGATATTGGCAGATATTGTACAGAATGTTGAGAGAAGGTTGGACATCTCTGGGATGAAAGATGAGTTTGGTTTGGTTTGGGTGGCCGGTAGATGAGAAGTATCGTTGTAGAGAGAGGAGGCTTACATTTAAATGCAAGGCATTCAAAAGAAGACAGCTCAGGCAGGGTTAAAGGGGACAAGCACAGATCACTTCGGTGGATGACAGCCATACCACCACTGCGCCCTGTACTGCAGGGTTTCTGTAGGTAGCAGTAGCCAGGAGGACAGGTCTCATTTAATACAGATAAAACATCTGGTTGGTGCCAGGTTTCTATAAGGCACATCAAATCCAAACACTTATCCAGAATATGGTCACGTATGAGGCAAGATTTGTTTGTGATTGTGCATTAAACAGTTCAATCTTGATGGTAGATGGAGCAGTGTGCCTCTGTATTGGCCGGAGTAGACTGAAATCCACTCCACGTTTTCCATCCCAGGCAGTGCGTGGTGTTGCCGTGGAAACTCCAGCATTATTAGTCGTAGGAGTGGCAGCGCTCTGACGACGTGTTGGAGATACGACGGGGCGTGCGCCAGACCAGAGGGATGGGATGTTGTAATCAGACCGGGAGAAAACAAACTTTCGGCTACTTCTGTGAATGTAACGGGGCCGGCGAAGGAGTCCAAGTTGTTGAATGACCGATATGCACAATGAAGTGGTATAGTTGTTGAATTTCTTCAGTTGGGTGACGGAATACTTCAACATGATGCCAGTCATGGAGAGTGGCCTGTTAGCTGTTAGCAATGCCCGTGATGCACAGAAGAGAGCCATCAGACGCAGTAAGCGAACAGCAGTGACTTTGGGTGGAGACCCCACTAACATCAGCAGTGACTTTGGGTGAAAGTCTCTCGATGGCAGGCAGTGATGAATAGATACGGGAAACTCCCAGCAATGGTAAGCTGGTAAGTAGACATCCGCTGGAGTCGGCGGAATCCGTACAGAACACATACAGTCCACAATGTTTACAAGTGAGCAACGACACTAGTAACTTACTGGACATAATACTGGTTGATAAACGTACTGTATAGCCTAGTTGTATAGCAACAACTGTTGCACAAAGGATTTCGGTCAGAGAAGCGGCGAACAAACAACGCTAGTGTCCTCTCCAACCAACACCAAGATGAAATTATGGTTGTCAGTACTACTTTGTGTTTCTGTTGTATTTTAAAAAATTAAAAATGACATTTTGGTAAGATTGCTAATTAATTAAATAAATCCAGAGGAGCCTTGATCCTCACCTGACAATGCCTTTGTAAACTTCATGTATTATGTGGTTTATAATGGACTGTATTGCAGAAACATTGAGGCTTACATTGTCCTGTTATCTGTCAGTGGTCATAATTGATGCACTAGATGTGATAGTTTTTGAGATTCATTCATTTTCTTTGGTAGGTTAGTCCAAATGAGCCAACCCCCCCAAGATGTAAAATAATGTATTACAAGAGTATGAGACATCATGTAGCATTTCTTGATGTGGCTGTTTAATGAACAAGTAACAATATTATTCACAATAACATATGGTTTTACTGAATAATTCAATAAATATAATTTCTTAATATATCTAAAGAAACCTGATTTCTTGACTGGCAACTCCCTGCTATCTCACAGAGGACATCTTTTGTCCTGTCTCAGGCACTGTAGCTATACTACTCTCTTGGATAGGGGAGGGGGGTGTAATTCGTAACCCTCATCACTAGATGTCACTAAAACTTACATACTGAACCTTTAAGTCTATTTTATCCATGGACCTTTGTGAAAACAGCCACAAGATCCAAGAAGAACAAAACTACAGGGGAGGAAAAGAAGGTCAAACGCAACAACATTGTGATTCCATACGTGTCTGGAGTATCAGAGAAACTCAGGAGGATTTTTAACAAACATAACATCCCTGTGTTTTTTTTAAACCCAAGAACACACTAAGACAGATGCTGGTACACCCCAAAGACCGCACACCCAAACACAAGAAAAGCAATCTAGTGTATGCGGTCCAATGCAGTGAGGAATGCACAGACCTGTATATTGGGGAGACTAAACAACCACTACACAAACGCATGGCTCAACACAGAAGGGCCAACTCCTCAGGTCAAGACTCTGCAGTCTACTTACATCTGAAGGACAGAGGACACTCGTTTGAGGACCACCAGGTGCACATTTTAGACAGAGAAGATGGATGGTTTGAAAGAGGTGTCAAGGAAGCCATCTACACCAGGGTTGAGAAGCCGTCATTGAACAGGGGAGGGGGTCTACGCCACCACTTATCCCCCACTTACAATGATGTCCTTTCATCACTTCCCAGGAAACTCAACAAACGTAACCTATTGGCCTCAGGTGAAGATACCAACGATGGTCGTTCAGTCTTGGCCACAGGTAGTCTTAACGACCGTAACCACTGTCGTCACAGCAACAAGGAACAGTAACGAACCAGCGGTATCGATCACCCGGGCCAACGACCCCACTGAGGTTAATTAGCTGAGTTTCCCTGCCAGTCAGTCAGAACTGAAGAAGTCCTTTGGATGAGGGACGAAACGTCTTCCAGTATCTTCAACCAAGTCCAGTTGCCCTTGATTTTAACCTTCCTTGGATAATTATGACCTGGATGACTGAGAATCTTCATAGACTTTTACTTTAACAAGTTTAACAAACAGAGAATCTCAGAGGTCAAAGAGCTCAACATTAAAATATTCCACACTCACTACATCTACATTATTCTGTTTTTACAAGTCTTCTGCTTGTGTACATTGCTTGTTTCCTGCTGAACTGATGTTATGACAGAGACTCAGTCTGTCGTAGACATGCAGCTTGTGTGTAGATGTCAGATTCCAGACGGTCGAACATTTTCAGTTCACTCAGAGTTCGTCCATATTCAGTTCAGTTAGTAAACTCAACTTTTTCAGCTCCAGACTAAAAACACGTTTATTAAAAATGTTTCAGAGGTTTTAAAGAGGTCATATTTTGCTTTTTGGCTGTTTCTCTCTCCTTTATTGTGTTATAAATCTCTTATGTAACAGGTTTACAAAGTGAAAAAGTAATCCAACCTTTACTTCTGTAACCTCTCTGCGTCACTCCGTAACACGCAGCAGTGCTCGCCTAGCAGTTAACGTGGCACACCCTCAAAAACACTGGTGCAGCACACAGTGACAAGACGTCCCTCCCTACCCAACGTTAGAGCCCCTCCAGGCAGTCTGAGGACACGAAGCTGTTGCTGTGATGTAGAGACAGAGCTCGGTTCAAACGTTATGAAAGATAAATGTGTTACAGATTAATAACTCACCACTCTGAACTCTTGATCCAGTCTAGGTTCTGAAGCTGGTTCTGGTTGTTCTGCCTGTGTTTCTGGATCAGACTCGGGTCCCAACATGTACGGCTGAACTGAAGCCCTGTTCACCTTGCTTGTCGTGACCCGCCCTACTCTGCTTTGGATTGGCTAGCAGTTGTTACCTAGGTACTGAGCATGTGCAGCTCCCAACAAAGATCTTATAGAAGTGAGATGCTTCACTCTGCAGCTAAAACAGAGCGTTGAACACACAGGGTGAGAAGAGGAGCTGCAGCAATGAGCAGTCTGACAGAAATGTGGTGTTTTTTGAAACTTAAACCATGTAAACCTGTTCAGGTACAAACCCTAAATAAAATGTTGAACCTCAGTGTGAGGAGAATATGACCTCTTTAATAAAACGACGGTGTAGCTGGTGGCTCTAACGAACATACCGACTGTCGTTACAACTGCAAGGAGCACTAACGCACCAGCGGTCAGTCAGCAGTCAGTCAGAACTGAAGAAGTCTCTCAGATGAGGGGCGAAACATCTTCTAGTATCTTCAACCAAGTCCAGCTGCCATTGATTTTAACCACATCTGGAATACATCAAAATGCAGACCAGTCCACCTCCCAAAGAGAGTTTGCATGGGTGATCCTAACAGGAGTCTACATTCCACCTATACAGGTAAAGATTAATGAGCTGACACGACATATCTCCGACCTGGAATGAGACCACCCAGTCTTACTAAGCCAGTCTTCATCTTGTATATGCTTCCTTTAGACAATATTATCAGGAAACACAGATAAACGTTCCCTCTTATGCCGATGATACTCAATCATACCTATTGATCAAGCCAGAGGAAACCAATCAGTTAGCTAAGTTACGTTCTGCCATGGTGCAGACATGGGGAACAGTTTGGACCAGATGGTTTATTTAAATGGAGTGTGAAAACCTGAAGTTAATGTGAAGTCCAAAACAAGCACAGCAATCCAGGTGAAGTCCAGAAATGATGGATTAATCTAAAATGACTCAAGGGAAACAGGAGGAGTAATCTTGAGACACGAGACAAATGACGACACACTGAAAGGTGCAGCCATGAACAATGAACACACACCGAGTGAAGGGAGAAGCCTAACACATACACCAGCAGGTGAACATAACAGGTGAGACTGCTCAGACAATCAGTGACACAGGAAGTGAAACAAGACCACAACACCAGGGGCCGAACAACTCCAAAGTGAAACAGGAAATACAGAAACATAAAGCAGGCTAAACTTCATGCTGCCTTCAGGCTGTAAAAACCTGGAACTCGGGTAAAACAGAAGTCCTTGTACTTGGGTCCAAACTCCTCCGAGACGCATTAACTAAACATGTGGTGAATATGGATGGCATCGCCCCGACCTCCAGCACCAAATTAGATCAAATGGTAACATTTGCATTTAATACTGAACACGGTCCGGTCCGAAACAGACCCATCCTGAACAGGAAGTGTTCTAACTTACGTTCAGAAGGCAGTTCCACTTTAGACTCTCGGTCCTGTTTTCTCATCGTTTAGCTCAGACAACGTCATGCTTTGCTGAGCTGCTTCAGAGCGATGATGTGATTGGGTGTGTGTTTATTAAGCGCCACACCCTCTGATCTATATTTACCTTCAGCTTTAACCCTTTGTGCTGCTGATCCGCAGGTGGAGACGCCCGCACAGTCCAGACCCTCATCCCCCAGACGTTTAGGATAAACTGTGATATTAACAGCCATTATGTTTGAATTTCACCCTCCCCATGGCGTCCTGGTGCTGTCTCTGCAGCTGATGACAAACCCACCTGAGCGAGGTGAGGCCAGAGGAGGTCCTGATCCTCTCTGGTGTCAGCAGGAGGTCTGGGTACCTCAGGGCCCAGCAGCTTTCCACCAGGTGTCACAGCAGGTGTAGATGTGGGCAGACATGTCTGACATTACACTGGGATCAGTTGTCAAAGCAGAGTGTGTTGTGTTTGAGAAGCTGGACGGCATCCCGGATCAGAGAAAGTCAGTTTCCTGGTTCATGTCCCTGACACAGGAGACCGTCAGGGACAGTACTGGGCAGATGTGTAGAAATATGCTTCAGGTCGAGTTTTTCTTCTTTTAAACCTGGGCCCTGTGTTCATGTGTTGGTGTGGAATAACAAGTAGGTACAAAGAGTTTTGAATCTGTGCAGCAGATGCTGCAGCCGGCAGCTGAACCGGCTTCCTATTATATTCCTTCCCATCAAAACGGCGTCCACAGAAAGCTTCTTTTTGCCATCAGCACACCAGGTGTCTGACAAAATCATGGAAAGGATCCCTACGAGGGACTCCCCATGACCCCCTTTGTTTTTAACAGAAACTGAAAAGTCTCGCTCTAAAAAAGGTGAGTTGTTGCAGGAAGATGACGGCGGAAACGAGAGGGAGGAGTCTGATGTGTACGTGGAGGAGCTGCGGGTGTCTCTGACAACATGATGTGGTCATGTCGTCAGAGCACTGCAGGTGGTAGACACGTGATTAGAGGCTGTGCGATGGACGGCCAACGGGCCCGGGCGATGGACTGAACATTATAAAACGACGTCAGGGGCTGCATGAGCTGCAGCTCGTCTTCCTGTCAGACACACGGACATTTTCAACAGAAGAAAAAGATCCTTCCTGCGGAGTCGTTCAGTCCACTCTCATATAAAAACCTAAAGAGGGACTTTTTCTTTACCTGGACATCTTACAGACAGAAATAATATTAACTGCAGATCAGTTTGAATAATTACAATAAAGCTGTTTCTGTTTTCTGTATTTCAGTTAGACTGTGTTACTGTATGGGTGTGTCACTGTGTGTCACTCAACCTACAAACAAACTGAAATGATCCAAATCTGAGGTCATTAAATGTTACATGACTGTGTGAGACCTCCTGAACGTTTCTGATGTTCAGGTCCATGTAATGTGTGCGCTTTTATTCTTCACTCTTATTCTTCTTTATTTCATTAAACACTGACAGTTTTAGATCGTTCTTTGCACTACACAAAGCCAAGTACAATTCAGACTACCAGCTGCTTCATTCATTAGTCCAGTAATCCAAGAATAATTGGCAAATAGAATATAACAAATAATCGATCAGTAGAGTCTGTTTGTGTGAATGAACTGGCTCCAGCTTCTCTAATCTGTTGGCTGTTAATAATCCGAAGAGCCTGTTTCACTGTTTCTATCAGTTTGTTTCAAATGAAACAAACCTGAAATTATATTAGATTATTAATTATTAGATTAAAATGATTACTAAATATATATATATATTTATAATGAATTAATCTGTGTTATGTAGTAATTCTTTATAAACTATTCAAACTAAAAACACTTTTCTGTCTGGAGTTTTTACATTTCAACATTTTCTTAAAATCCAGTTAGTTCTGCAGAGACAGACAAAAACAGAGTCCTGCAGTCTTACCTGTCTGTCCTCTGTCCTCGGTCTCTCCTGTCTCAGCGGCGGTTGCAGCGTTCAGTGAGCTCTGCAGCGCTCACGGCTTGTTATCATCTGTTTACTCCGTCACCATGGCAACACCCTGTCCCACATCAGGGGAGGGCAATAAAACAGAGGGAGGGAGGAAAGGAGGAGGGGAGGAGTGCTGGTCCTCCTGCAGGGCTTCCATGCAGGCTCCTGTCAGCTCCCGGAGCTGGAGGTCAGAGGTCACAGGTCGGTTGGGGACCTTTCAAAGGCCACATGATGTGTTTTAACAGCAATAAATCATTATATAATCAAATATTTATAAACCACTTCACGTCTGTCATCGAGGGGAAATAATCCACAGATCTCTTCAACTTCAGTCACAGTTTATTTATTTAGCTCGTATAATTATCAAAAATCTGTTTACTAAAGTCTGTGAATGGAAAAAAATCATTGGAGAATATCTTCAGCCCCCTTGGGTCTAACTGGCCCCTGTGGGTCTGCTGGCCCCCATGGGTCTAACTAGGCCCCACGGTGCAGCTACAAAGAGCAGGTCCTGACGGGTTCACCTGGAGAACACAGCTGCTCTCTGAGTTTAAATAACATCACATGTAATCTGGAGCCGTCGTCATGACAACAGAAACACAAACAATGACAGCATGTGTACCAGTGCGCTCAGCTATAACAGAAAGGAAGTGCATCTGACAGGAAGTGCTTCACTGTGCTCGTGAGGTCTGACAGGAAGATGGATGTGAAACTCCAGATTAAAGGCAGACGGATCAGATGTGAGGGGAGGAGCTCAGAAACCTGAGACACTCAAACAGCAAACATGAAATCATGTCTCCAGGGACCAGGAGTCACATGACCATCAGAAGCACAAAGTCAACACGCTGATCCCTTAACTTTCTGAACAGCTGATTATTCACTCTTCATCACATGTGAAACTTTTATTTATTTCTTTATGTACAAAAATGTTTTCTCAAACTGCTGTTTCAGACGTTTCAGGTCGGCCGAAAACCAGTTTTATTAAAATACTTTGTACTGAGTATATAAAACTTATACACTTGTGCTGTGCATGTCTCCATATTTACTTTGTGACAACTCCCAGTCCGTTTCCTGCTGCCACAGTCTCTTTGTCCTCCCGTGATCCTCTCAGTAACAGTTCCACCTCGCTGTCGGTCCATGCAGATAAATCTCTGCTGTGGTTCTTCACCGTCGCTGCTCTTCGTTTGTCTCTAGTAGAACTTTCTTCTTTAGCTGATTCTTCTGCAGCTGCGGAGTAGACAATCTGCTTCCTGTTTACACCGGCATGCACATGCTCAGTGTACGTGATGTGCGTTTTCTGCAGTTTTAATATAGACGGAGATCAGTTCTTATACGCAGCTAAAACGCTGGTGTGGATGCAGATCGCTGTGTGGTTTCCACCTCCCTCACAGATGCCACCTAGTGGTTGTTGGTGCACACAACAGCTCCTGGGTGTTAGAATTAAAATGTAAATTAACTGAGGGGCCCTCTGGTTGCAAAGAGGAACGTATCTGGAGCCGTCCGTTCAGGATACATTCGGAGGAAGCTGGCGGCAAACCAGCCAGAGAATGAAGTATAAGTATATATGCTTTATCTTATCTATACACGTTGGATCATGCTTCTTTTCCCTCTACCAGATTTCTCCAGAAACGCATCAGAATAACAGAAACTCCAGCATCCCTCTCAACAGCAGCTGCTCCTGCAGCGTTTTCCGTTCTGACAACAACTGCTGTAGAAACATGTCAGAGGACGGAAGCTCAGCTGGCAGCGCTGAATCAGGTGAAGTGTGAGCAGCCTCCCACTTTAACGTGTGAAGGCGTCACACTACATGTTTACACACTTGTTGAGCTCCATGGCTTGCCTTAGTTACATGACAAAAACCTTTATAAAGCTCCAGCACGCTCCTGCGCCTGGTTTATTTTAGTTCCATCAGTGGGTTACAGATCAAACACTGGAAAACAGTTCCAGGCTCAACTGGATTGCTGCCAGAGAACACAGAGTGTGAGAGCGTGAGCGGGTTTTACTGAAATTGTGGGGACATGAATCAGTCAGTCAGTCACTCTGTGGGGACATGAATCAGAAAGTCAGTCTTTCTGTCTGTGGGGACATGAATCAGATAGTCAGTCTTTCTGTCTGTGGGGACATGAATCGGTCAGTCAGTCTGTGGGGACATGAATCAGATAGTCAGTCTGTGGGGACATGAATCAGTTAGTCAGTCACTCTGTGGGGACATGAATCAGTTAGTCAGTCACTCTGTGGGGACATGAATCAGTCAGTCAGTCTGTGGGGACATGAATCGGTCAGTCACTCTGTGGGGACATGAATCAGTTAGTCAGTCACTCTGTGGGGACATGAATCAGTTAGTCAGTCACTCTGTGGGGACATGAATCAGATAGTCTGTGGGGACATGAATCAGATAGTCAGTCTGTGGGGACATGAATCGGTCAGTCAGTCTGTGGGGACATGAATCAGTTAGTCAGTCACTCTGTGGGGACATGAATCAGTTAGTCAGTCACTCTGTGGGGACATGAATCAGATAGTCAGTCACTCTGTGGGGACATGAATCAGCCAGTCAGTCTGTGGGGACATGAATCAGACAGTCAGTCTGTGGGGACATGAATCAGCCAGTCAGTCTGTGGGGACATGAATCAGCCAGTCAGTCTGTGGGGACATGAATCAGATAGTCAGTCACTCTGTGGGGACATGAATCAGACAGTCAGTCTGTGGGGACATGAATCAGATAGTCAGTCACTCTGTGGGGACATGAATCAGCCAGTCACTCTGTGGGGACATGAATCAGTTAGTCAGTCTGTGGGGACATGAATCAGCCAGTCAGTCTGTGGGGACATGAATCAGTCAGTCAGTCTGTGGTGCAGTCTTCAGCACGTAACTGACTATTTACATTCCACACTAACTGTCTTCCCCTCTCCCTTCCTTTTTCTCAACAGGCCACTGCCCTGAGGCACTAGCCCCTCCTACTGTTCTCCCATGAATCTGTCATCTTTACCAAATTTCTTTCCCATTGAGACTTTGGTTACTGAAGCCGCCCTTTTTCAAGTGAAACGCTCTGTTTTGCATAGCAGATCAGACCCTCGCTTCCTGCGCCCCCTGGCCCGGCCTTCCACTAGTGCTTGCAGAGTGCCTGCACCCCTGAGGATGGCCCTAATAAATGCTCAATCCATTAGAAATAAATTGTTTATATTGAAAGATTTTTTTTCCACCAGCACAGACATTTAATGTTTTTGACTGAAACCTGGCAGAGAAGCATGGAAAAGGGCCCGTTGATTGAATTATGTCCACAGGATTGTTCTTTTATCAGCACTTCCAGGACCTCTGGCCGGGGTGGAAATCTCGCGATGGTTTCCAAAAACTGCTTTCAAATCCGGAGGGTGACCAAAGGGGTTTTTTCTTCAATTGAATTACAAGTGACCAAAGTGGGTTATTCTAACCCATTTTAATGCATCTTAATTTATTGACCGCCTGGTTCTAAAAGCTCTATTATGTCTGATTTTAGAGATTTTTTATTTATTTATTTATAGAGAGTAACTATTATACGGTTGGACAAAGTGGTTATGATTGGTGATTTTAATATTCACATTGATGATGCCTCCTGTAGTCTAGATATCTATCACACACACACACTATATATATATATATGTATGTGTGTGTGTGTGTGTGTGTGTGTGTGTGTGTGTGTGTGTGTGTGTGTGTGTGTGTGTGTGTGTGTGTGTGTGTGTGTGTGTGTGTGTGTGTATGTAAAGGTTTCCCTGCTGGTTCAACAGGAAGTCTTCATCCTCTTTACTGATTACCATCAAAGCTTCAGTTCCTGCATCCTGAGTAAACAGAGTTTGTTCTAACCTCTCTGAAATCTGGGACTATGTGGACTTTTCAGACCGTCTCTCTGGTAGAAGTTATAGAAGTTAAACCTACTGCGAGTCAGCTGACAGTGACGTGCAGCAGGGACACGATGCATGATGGCCTCAACACGTTCCTGTCAGGCTGGAAACAAACGCTGGAATAACTGAAGGAAGTGTAAGAAACTGATCAGTTATTGTCATTTATTGATAAACAGGTGAAAAAATCATCAGAGGAAACCATAGGGGAAACATGGTGTGTGAAGCAGCTGGACAGAGCATGTGTAGACACAGGAACAGTGAAATCCTCTTCAGCCACATGTTAGCTTAGCTTAGCGTAAAGACTGGACACTGGGGGAACCAGCTAGTCTGACATGTGACGTCTGAACAACAGCTGAAGTGTGAAAACCACAAGGGGCCAGGCGAGCAGGTTAACAGGGTCAAACCCTGAGCTGCAGTCTGCAGCGTGGCAGCGAGGGGGCGCCATACAAACAGAGGCTGGAGGCTTGTGATTAGCTGAGGGGAAGAATTACTTAACAATGCTTTTTAAAATAAAAATATATAACAAGTGAAAAGTCAAAAGTTTAAAATTGTAATTATTTTGTGTAACTTATGTTTTAATTACATGTTTTACTTTATTTCATGTAATTTATTTAACGTCCTTTAGGAGACGTTGTCCGTCTGAACTGGGAGAGGCTCATGTGCATGCTACGCATTAGCATTATTGTTGCTGTGTTGTGGAACTGAAGCTGGACAGGAAGTGATGTCGTCTGGCCCTGGGTTACCATGGAGACTCGGTGCAGCTTTAAGGTTTCCAGCTTTTATAAATATAAATCATCTAAAGGTTGTGCAGACGGAGCTTTGGCGTTCAAAGGAAAAGGTCAGAACCAATAAATAGTCAGAGATAGAAAATAAAGTGTGCTCGGGTTAAAGCTCCATCCAGGAGGCCGCACCCGAACCCAGAGACGCCCGAGATGCTGGTCTGGATCCGGGCTTGGAGGCAGTCTGCTTCCTGCCCAGACTGAGGCCTCCCTCCCGGGGCTCGGCGGCCTCTCTGC
Organism: Micropterus dolomieu; assembly: GCF_021292245.1. NCBI lineage: Eukaryota > Metazoa > Chordata > Actinopteri > Centrarchiformes > Centrarchidae > Micropterus > Micropterus dolomieu. Next base: position 38,547 of record NW_025743766.1, read on the forward strand.
TGGCTCGGCTGACAAACGCCGTGGGGGGGTAGGCGGAGGCCATCTCAAACCTCAGCACTGCTGCGCTTTTATTTGCGCGGGAGGAGGAGGCCTTCCTCTTAGTCCTGAGGTGGGGGGAGGGCAGGGGGAAGACCGGGACGGCTCTGTGTGAGGATGAGGAGGCGTCTCCGGCAGCAGAGGACGAAGAGCCCAGTTTGGCCAGCACCACAGGGATCTCCTCCAGAGACTCCGCAGAGTCCGAGTGGTACTCAGCAGGAGGGGCAGCGGCCTGCATGGGGCCCGAGGCGGGGGCCAGGGGGGGCAGGGAGGCCCTCAGAGGGAACGCTGGGAAAGGAAGTCGCTGACCCAGGGACACAGTGGACACAGTGCTGAATTCTGCTGAGGACGATACAAAATCAAGAGAAAGAACATTAAATGACATTCTGTGAATCAAAAGAAACAGAAGCCAAGAAACACGAGCATGAGCAGCGAGAGCGGCGAGAGCTGCGAGAAGCGAGAGTAGGCGGGAGCAGCGAGAAGCGAGAAGCGAGAGGAGGCGGGAGCAGCGAGAAGCGAGAAGCGAGAGGAGGCGGGAGCAGCGAGAAGCGAGAGGAGGCGGGAGCAGCGAGAAGCGAGAGGAGGCGGGAGCAGCGAGAAGCGAGAGGAGGCGGGAGCGGTGAAAAGGGAGAGTAGTTACTTTAAGAGGTATCGAGTAGCGATAACCAGCCCCATTCATGACTGACGGCCACAAAGCGAACAGCCAACACATTCTCATCCCTACTCGTCACATATGGAAGCTTGGTTGGTCAGACCTCTGGACGTCACTTTAACACCCTGGGTACCCTTTAGTGTTTTTGCACGTATGGTGCTCCGCAGTCATGTTAGCAATATTACATATGCAACGTCCGGTTAGACTTTCAAAATAAAACTAGTTGCGAAACTGCAATATGGCTAGACTTTGGCACCAAAACCACTTGGTCAGGTTTAGGAAAACATCATGGTTTGAGTTAAAAACATGGGAAACAAACACCCTTGTCCTGTGTGAAAGTCCGGTTACAAACTGCGTTACAAACTGACGCCAGCGGGTGTTGCCCATGTGTCTATATGTGACGGCTTTGTAGTGAGAACGGGTTGGAATAACAAAGGGGAGAGGAAACATCATCTTTTCTCTCTCTGCACGTTATGATGAAGATGATGATGATGCATCCAAAGCCCCATCTGTTCCCAGCTGTTTCTGTTCCTGTGAGACTCTTCTGGTCGGTACTGGCCTGGACTGAAATCGCCACCTTTGTTTCCATGTCCTCTAACCTGCTGGCTGTGTTGGCCCCTTGCATGGCAGCCACAGTGTGTGAATGTGACATGTAAAGACTAAAAGGGGCCCTTGTTCCAGTATCATTATTAGAAGCGGTTAGGCTGAGGCTCGAGGCCAGGGGTTCACTGAGGGCCTCAGAAGTATAGAAAAGGTGCGTACCGGGGGGCGGGGCTGTGCTCGGGCAGCGTTCTCTGGTCACCGCTGCTGGAACTTTACGGACCTTCTTCTTTTTCTGTGAAAGAACAAAAACACAAACCGGATGAGATCGGTCTCACTGTATACTACTGCACTGTTTACCTGTGCGTCTGTGTGTGTGTGTGTGTGTGTGTTTACCTGTGTGCGTCTGTGTGTGTGTGTGTGTGTGTTTACCTGTGTGCGTCTGTGTGTGTGTGTGTGTGTGTTTACCTGTGTGCGTCGGTGTGTCTGTGTGTTTACCTGTGTGTGTGTCTGTGTGTTTACCTGTGTGCGTGTGTGTGTTTACCTGTGTGTGTCTGTGTGTGTGTGTGTGTGTTTACCTGTGTGCGTCGGTGTGTCTGTGTGTGTGTGTGTGTGTTTACCTGTGTGCGTCGGTGTGTCTGTGTGTGTGTGTGTGTGTTTACCTGTGTGCGTCGGTGTGTCTGTGTGTGTGTGTGTGTGT
>NW_025743767.1:0-9023 GCF_021292245.1 Micropterus dolomieu
ATCTGACAATGCTAGTTAGTTAATTAGAGGTTAATTTTGCTTGTAAAATTAAACAAAATAATGTTTTCCCCTGGTGTTTTGGCCTGCTTGTTAGTGTCTCCTCCTTTCCCCCTGTGTGTGCTCTCCCTCTCTCTCTGCTCCTGAGCCAGTTGACAGTCCGCACCTGCACCTCATCGGCCACCTCCTCTGCCTGCCACACCTGCCAGCAATCAGCCTCATCTCTGACAGTACTTCAACCCCGGTTCTCCAGTCAATCGCTGCTTGATCGTTGTTGCTCCAGACCTGGTGTCACCGTTTGCCTCAAGCCTTTTTTCCCCCCTTCATTTCCGTTTCCCTACTCTTGGTTTGTCCCTGTGTCTAACCCTGTCTGTCTGCCTTCCCCCAGGTTCACTCACCCTCGTCCTCTGTCAAGTCAACTGGGCTCGCCACCCTGCCCTCTCCCCTCGGACCTCCTCCTGGCTCCTCCCCGTGCTTAGCCAGTCAGCCTGCCACCACACTCCTCCACCAACCCTCCCGGTCACTTCTCCCGTGCCTCCTCTCTTCCTCGGTCCCCAGTGGCTCCCGGCTCCCTTGTCTAAGTAGCCTCGGTTCCCCGTGCCCGTGTTTCCCCGGCATCCACCTCTCCCTCACCTCCACTCCCTCAACCCCTTTTTCCCTAAATAAAAACTTTTCATCCTGAGCGTTGCTTTTTGGTCCACTCTGTCCACACCATAACAGTTTCTAAATACCACAGCGTGTGCTGTGCAAGTCCTCTTCAACGTACGAACTTAAGTATATTTCTTTTTCACCTGGGTGTGATTTTTGTAAGATGGAGGAATGATATTATGTTTTATATATATTAAGGATTTCAAATAAATAACAAAACAAGCATAAACATTATTAAAAACATGTAGTAAATAAAAAAAAAGTCTATATTGTTTTAATAATGCATACATTCAATTAACCTAATCTGCATGTCTTTGCAGTGTGAGATGAAACTGGAGCACCCGGAGTAAACCCACGCAAACACGGAGAGAGAACCAGAACTGAACACCAGTCCTGGCTTACTGGTTTCCCACCCATGAAAATGCACACATTTGTTAATATTTTAGATGTGTGGAGTCTGATTCCCCTTCACAAAAACTCACCTCTCTATATCTACTTATCCTCTGCTCTGCACCCACATGTTGATCTTCTCCTTTATTTCAGTCTTCAGCCTGCCAGCTTCCCATGGACCCTGAAGAAGTACAGACACGAGTAGTCAGGATGGCCCAAGTTGCTCTTGACTTGACTTGCTTCACAAAGTTGAAGACACCTTTTTTCGGCGATTGGGTGGGACAGGGCGATGACTAAATGTCCACACCCACTTTCAAAGGCCCAGCAGCTTCCAGGACCAGAGGGGAGTGTACCTGAGGAAAGAGAATGAAACAGAGAGTTTAGGATATTTTATGTATAAAAAATAATAGACAGTAAACCAATGTCAGCTATTATCATAGAGCCATCTGTTTTGTGTTTGTAGTTCCTACCTGAATAACAGTCCTTGGGCACACAGGTGGTCGCCAGACAGGCATCCCCAAAAAATGTCTGTCCTGCCTCTTGTGTCTGGTAATTTTTTGAGGCTAGCTGGAATAAAACACTGGCTACTGCACACAAAAGCACACACAAAGAAAATAAGAAAGCAATCTATAAACTAAAATGTAAGTGTGAATTACAATCTGACAAATGAAAATGGCTGATGATTTAGATGTCTCACTTTGAGACTCCAGAGCAAAGTTGGGCAAAGTGTCAACTGCCGTAGCAGGTTGTTCATCCTTTTTATTTTATTTCTTTAACCTCAGCAGATCGTCCTGCAGCTGTCTGAGTTGCGTCACCACGTCCTGTAAGGGAGAAGAGATTAGTTAAATAATGCTGCATGTTCAAAACGTTGGGATAGTAACACATCAATTTGTGTTTCATGTGTAAGTGAGAACATCTTCGGACTCTGATTGCATTTAGTTGCATTGGAAGAATAAAAACGTTTTATCTAAAGAGACAGCCAAGCCGCTTTCATGGGCCTTATTGTAGTCGTGACAATAGATGAGACTGACGATAGTTATATTTATTTTCACTATAATTCCATGAAACACAATGAAAGAATATTTGACTATTTGGGATTCATACAATTTCTGTAATAAAACATTGAAAATCCTTTCAGATGGGGGATGCTGGGAAAAAATCTTATCAAATGGGGATCTGTGGTCTAATTTGTGGCAGTTTAGGGGTCCTTGAAATGAAAACGTTTGAGAAAAACCATTGTTCCATTGTGAAGCTCAATTTGTTGTATTGAGCTGAAAATGACACGTGCACTCAATGCAAAAAATACTGTCAGATTCAACCAATCTGAGAGCAGAGAAAAAAACAACCAAAATCAAACACTATTTTAGGTTTTTTTTAATTTATTGATTTTATGATTTTTAAAAATTTTAAATAGGGGGGGAAACCGGAGCAACCAGAGAAAACCCATGCCAACACGGGGAGTATAGAAACTCCATACAGCAAAGCTCAAGGCAGGGAGTCCAACCCAGATCTTTGCTGTAAGGCCACAGTGTTAAACACTGAGCTGCAGTGCGGCACTGAGCGTTTCTCACAGCGGACATTTTGACCCAAGTGTAAATGGTAAATGATCTGTACTTGTATAGTGCCTTTCTAGTCTTTACGACCACTAAAAGCACTTTTACACTACATCACATTTAGCCCATTCACACTATGAGGCAGAGGCTAAGGCGCCATCTGCCATCAGAAACAGAACAGAACTGCTACTGTACGTCAAAATGGCCGCTGTGAGAAAGGTTCAGGTCAGTGTGAGACAGCTGAGCTGTAAGCTACTGGACCACAACACATGATGCACCACGCGAAGGTCGTGCTTGCAGCTTTTCCCAATGCTGAAAAGAACCTGGAAACTGCGGACTTTGGGGGTGAATTGAAGAGGGCATTTATATGGATTTTCAGATACTTCACAACAGCATCATCAAAAGATGTATGGTTTGATGCCATTGCAGCCTCCAGTATCTTTCTCGGAGAGCCAAACTCCCGGTCAAGGTCTTTAATCATGGCTTTGTTGACTTTTGTCATGGAGTTCTTGGTTTTTCTAACAGGGCCAATGAATTTGATCTCATCCACTACCTTGTCTGACAGACGCTTGATGATGGCGTTGATGTCTGCCATCTGCATGGACCTTTTGGTTTTCAAAGGGGCCTTTGTGACAAGCCTCATGAGCAGGTCAGTGATGAATTTGCTGGTCATCTGCTCTGATGTGGAAGAAGAGGAATCATTTGACGCTGCGGACAGATCCCCACCTTCAGGCACTGGAGTACAGGAGTAATTGATTGCTCTGGGTTCAGAGGTTACTTCTTCAGGAGCTCCTGAAGTCACCTCGACATTGCATTTGCGCAATTGCTGACTGTCAACATGAACCCTGACATTCAAGTTCTCACCATCAAAATCCATGCAGACGGATGCAGAAACTTCATCATCATTAATAGATGATATTCTTGAAGTCTGCCTGTTGCTGGCTTCAGGGCACTCCAGCCTGATAGTGGCATTTTCTGGTGGTGGAATCAGCACTGTTGTGATTAGGTCTTCGATGTCAGTTAAGGCACCTGCCACTTCATCGCTGATCTCCATCCAGAGCAGCAGCTGCTGCAAGAACTTTTGCACTGCGTCCTCTGTGGCGGTATATGCCTTCGTCCTGACAGGGGCAGAGGCGCTTCTCACCCTTTGGACCGTGGGAATCTTATATGTCTGGCGAGCCATCAGATTACCGTATATTTTGTCAGTCAGCTCCTTTGAAAACTTCCTGATCACGCCCGTGGATTTGATGTCTTCCAGCGCTTTGTTGGATTTTGCTGCAGCGTTCTCTGGAAGGTTGAATTTATTAAACAAGCTGTCAACATCTTTTTTGATGTTCTCAAAATCTAGTTGAGAAAACTGCTGCTCTCTCATGCTGATCAATGTGGAGTTGCTGGTTGGATCACTAGATGCACGTCTGGGCCTTGGAGAATAAGGAACAGTTCCTGGTAAAATGCCATCAATAGCTTCTTCAAAGTCATCCTCTTCCATGGGTTTAGGCTGACAGGAATCTGAGTTGGGTCTCACAAGGAAGTCTGCGTGTTTTGTCTTCAGCTCGTTCATCATTTTGACAAACTTTTTTTTAGCAAACTTGAAAAAGCTGCGTTTGCAAACTGCTTGGTCGGCACTGGCGATACCTTGTGAAGGTGCGGCCTGTGAGACAAGAAAGTCTCTCACTTTATCAAATATTAACCCTATATTAAAATGAGGTCTTGGTGAGCATCTTTTGTCACTGCTGCTAGCTACATCTCCCAAGTCCTGAGAATGCAGGTCATCTAATACAGTTTTGACAATGTCAGATGCTACATTATGAGCTTCCAGAGAGGTTCTGGGAGAAAGGACAGCATTTTCAGCCTCTTCTGTAAGGTCTCGTGTCTTACTGGACCATTTGGCAAGGATGTCAGTCACAGCTTCAATCACTGAGGGGATGGAGATCTCGGATTTTACGCTCCGAGGCAGTTCACATCTCTCTGGTTCCTCTATTTCCATAATCTCTTCTGGAGATTCAGAGCTGTTGTGTGGAGCATACATATTTTCTGCAATCTCACATTTGTCTTGTGGGACTTGAAAAGCACAAGCAATGCTACCAGGGAGGGAGTCTCTGAATTGAGTGTTGAAGTTCTCCAAAACTGTACTCACAGCAGCCTGAGATGCACTCTTTTGCATGTGCTCCTGAAACACTGTCATATTTGTCAAGATGTCCACAGAGAGTATCCCATCAGCCACTGTAGCTTGTGTGGCTGAGTCCAAAGTCCCTTCAGCTAACATGTTCCGCTGTGCTGTAGATATTCTTGCGAAATGTTTTATTAGGATGGGCAGAAGAGGTGTGATAGTGTTGTCCATCTGGAAACCGGTTTGGTCCATTTTGGTATGTTCTGTTCACAAAGCTCTGCTTTTCTTCCGTTTATTTGAAACTTACTGTAAAGTGTTTAGTAATGTGTAGAGTAAGTAATTTTCTTGGAAATTGTATCTTGCTTAATGTTTTCACTACTGTCTACCTCGCTATGGTTTCTGACTGTGGTCTGGAAGTCCCTTGTCAAGAGTGAAAACTGAATGTAGAATTTAGTTACCAGCACACTTTATATAGTCAGGACTATATGACATCACGTGTATTGATTCACATCAAAGCACAGCGTCACACATCAAAGGAATTTGAATTTAAACACAAAGTCCTGCAGGCGGACTCAAATTTCCCTTATTGACTTTATTGAGAACGTCAGCATATACATACAACATATAAAGACATTCATCATTTCATTGTCCAGGGGTATAAAAATAATTGAACATTCATTACGATCACAGCAATTAATCATTTACAACCAGCGCCGATCACGCGTCAGAGGCAATGGAATTGGAACACAAACCCACGCGTGCAGCAGGCGTCTGCACACACAACAATCAATCAATCTTGCACGAAGAAATCAATTAGCTGCAGGACTTTTTATTTCTTAGCTACCGTGTGGAAATAAATTCTCAAATTAAATCGAAATATGTTCTCATACGATCACCGATTGTCATATGCCTAAATAAATAAAGTGTGAATTAATCTTATCTTGTGTGGTCAATAAATTATGCCTCTCCTCTGCCAGCACTGCCTAACGTTATAATGGTTACAGTATCATTTTTTGGACATTAAACAGGCAATCAATGCTGTCAGGTCAGTATCAAAGCCATTATTGGATAAAATACTGTAAAATTCGCCTTTTTTACAATCTGTGCGCACGAGTTTAGCGGTTCATGATTTCGGTAGAAACAAGTCTGTGTCCAGTTTAATTAAATTTATATTATTAAATGATGAGTGCTCCTGACAGTAGGGGGGAAGGTTCAAAGTATTAATGTAAGAAAATGACAAGCCTGTTCTGTTGACTTGCACTGTGACCCAGGAGCAGATCACTTTTTGTAAATAATGAATGCCCTTTACCAATAGTTTGCAACTTGTTAAGTAATACTGGTCATTTCATTTTATTTTATTTGAACGTGTTTTGGTCTGCTGTACCTTTTATTGTCCAGGAATTTATTTTTGTAATGTACAGAAGATTAAAGTTTTCTAGTTGTCTGTATGTGTGTGTTTTAAAATACATTTTTTAATTATATTTATTATGCTATACGGGCATTTAGCAAGGTATTTTTAATGCATTAATAATGAATTATTGTCTTACTGAATGGTTTCATAAAGCAGCTTTGTAGTATATTGATAGCGGCTCTTGGAGTATACTAGTAAGAAACTAATAATCAGAAAGTATATTAAAATATATTGCAATTATTTTAAAGTTGAGTTTAAGTATTTCTAAAAGAACACTTAACATACTTTAAGTTGTTCCAAAATAACACATTTAATATACACTTAGTATGGTACAATTAAAATGTAATAAGTGCATCAAGAAAAAGTACAAATTATATATATTTCTTTTTCACCGGGGACTTCATACAGCAGGTCCAGGTGACTTCTGGCTGCAGAGTCACTACATATTAATATTTCCTTATAACTAATTTGTTCTATCCATTCCAAAGTCATCAATATTGCCAACAGTTCAACTGTAAACACTCAGATTTTCAGATGTTCTACTTGATAAAAGAACAACAACTGCAGACTCTGTTGCATCTGTTTGCATGTCCTTTGACCCATCTGTAAAAATTTGAATACTTTCCTTACTGTCCCTATAGCTATAATATACATTAGTTAAATCAGCAGTTTTATTATTGCATTTAATCTTACGTAATTCCAAATCTACGCATGGTGTTTCTAATTCCCCGACAGGTCTAATAGGCCACACCACATTTGCGCCAAACTCTTTATCATACTCCTGCGTCCTTTGCCATTTGATCTAAATCTTGTTTTTTGTGTTGTCTCCTTCTCCCAGCATGTCCGCAGCACCCTTTTTGCTGGATAGCCATCTCCATGCCCTCTTAGAGTGATCTAGTAATTAGCCCCCAGCTGCTTCCGCCTCAACCACCGTGGCATTTCACCTGCTTCAACTTGGAGAGCACATACAGGGGAGGTCCTAACCGCTCCTAAACACACTCTTAAAGCCCAAGCTTGTATAACATCCAGGTCTGCTAATACAGATTACTGAACCGTATACTTCCACCTCATGACATTTATAGCCTACCTTTTTGACACCATATCTAATATGTTCTCTCCATGTTAATAAAATACATTCCCAAAAAACGAAAACGCTCAAGTCTCTCTAAATTATTTGGTCCGTGGTTCGTTTGAACCACAAAACGAATAAACCACCTTTTTTTTCGTTTGTCGTTTCAAACCAAAAACTAAGAAACGAAAAAAAAAAAGACCCGTTCTCCCATTTTTGGTTTCTAAATCCAAAACCCCGTTTCCGTTTGAAGATAGTTAAGAAAAGACAGACCGGTGAGCCAGGTGACCCGGAAGTAAGAGTTGGCTATAGATCTTTCAGAACGGTCGGATCAGTAGCATAATGCAGCACTAACGTTATACCAGGGTGACGTTAGATGAAAATAAATAAATACACCTGGACCGAGACAAATGCGTTAGCAACAGCAGTTGATTGCATGCTCTATAATATTGTGCATTTATTCATATAAACAGCAAGAGTCACGTTTTTTTAAGCGCATTGTTTGGTGCAGTACAGTTGGTAGGCTAATATAGGTTAACCTAAGAAATTATTGTGTGTGCAGAGTTGTTACTGTCAGCGCTATATTTTTAAATATTAAATAAACATTTAATGTGGTTCCCACCGCAATGAACCAAGCTGTTTCCCCTTTCTACCAGCAGGTGGCAGTATTTAAATGAAGGCCTGTACTGTGTCTATATTAAATGTTTTGAATCCAGATTACTGATACAGATGTATTTATTGTTGTTCATTTCATTTGGTTTTTATATTTATATATATATATTATATATATTTATGCTTTATTTGCAGCCTAGTTATCATCTTGATCATTCACCCTCAGCCCAGAGTTAAACTTGCGTACCCTTCTGTTCTAACCTGGTTCTAACACTGCTGTCAGCTTCTCAGCAGCTCTGACAACAAACTCACATCAGAAATGTTCTAATGTAGGCCATCTGGCCAAAAGAAGGATTTACCAGTGTGCTATATACTGTGTGAATCTTTCTTCTCCATACACATTCCAGTGTGTAACATACAGCACTCCCATTGTATCATGCAAGTGAAGAGAATCCATACAAGTCTTTCCATACAGCATTTATCCAATATATATATCACATAGATGCTTTCAAAGTCATTGAATGTACAATCTCACCTTCTCCACGGATGCACTAGTTTGTAAGGAGGGACATCTTGTACTCAATCCTGAGCGAGACAGGAAGCCAGTAAATTCAGAAAATTCTAAAAGGTTCAGAAACTTTGAGCACCACTGTATAGCATACATCCATGGCAATAATTAACGTCATGTAATATTATGTAATATTATAAATGTACGAGCTATGGCTGCAGAACTGATTGTGAAGCCATAAGGTAACACATGAGGTTCTCAAGAGCAGCAGGCCTGTAGAAAGTAACTATTGTTACTAACTACTAGTAACTATTAGAGTAACTGAAACTGCATTGGTATCTGGCCTTCTTAATTTCTAATAGTGTCCCTCAAAGTGTTGACCTCAGACTCCACACCTGATCAACAATCAGGGCCACAGTGCTGACTTTATAGGTGCGGGCATACTGTAGGCTACTTTTTTAAGGTTTTCCTCATCCAAGCCTGTGTGTGTTTTTGAATAATATATACATAAATGCCAGTTTGCTTTTTACTCATAAGGGAGAAGCTGCTCTCATAAAACATAGGAGGGAAGAACTGCTTGGTCAGGTCAAAGTTCAACTAAATAGCCAAAGTAGTCTTTTTCTTGAATTTTTGTTTGTATTTGTTAGTATACAGTTTTACAATATCAGCTTTAATGAACAAAGTGTTTAAACGTTTTGCACATTCTTTCAGAGCCAAAGCCAACA
>NW_025743767.1:9043-12444 GCF_021292245.1 Micropterus dolomieu
TTCTCCATACACATTCCAGTGTGTAACATACAGCACTCCCATTGTATCATGCAAGTGAAGAGAATCCATACAAGTCTTTCCATACAGCATTTATCCAACATATATATCACATAGATGCTTTCAAAGTCATTGAATGTACAATCTCACCTTCTCCACGGATGCACTAGTGGGTAAGGAGGGACATCTTGTACTCAATCCTGAGCGAGACAGGAAGCCAGTAAATTCAGAAAATTCTAAAAGGTTCAGAAACTTTGAGCACCACTGTATAGCATACATCCATGGCAATAATTAACGTCATGTAATATTATGTAATATTATAAATGTACGAGCTATGGCTGCAGAACTGATTGTGAAGCCATAAGGTAACACATGAGGTTCTCAAGAGCAGCAGGCCTGTAGAAAGTCCAAAAACACAAGGCTGCCAATGCTGAGAATGTCTTCTCAGGACGTCAGTCAGGTGTGTGAGGCCATATTTAAAATGTTGTGGCTGATATTGTACAACAGTATGCTTAAATCTTTTCATTTCAAGCAAAAAAACTATTAGAGTAACTGAAACTGCATTGGTATCTGGCCTTCTTAATTTCTAATAGTGTCCCTCAAAGTGTTGACCTCAGACTCCACACCTGATCAACAATCAGGGCCACAGTGCTGACTTTATAGGTGCGGGCATACTGTAGGCTACTTTTTTAAGGTTTTCCTCATCCAAGCCTGTGTGTGTTTTTGAATAATATATACATAAATGCCAGTTTGCTTTTTACTCATAAGGGAGAAGCTGCTCTCATAAAACATAGGAGGGAAGAACTGCTTGGTCAGGTCAAAGTTCAACTAAATAGCCAAAGTAGTCTTTTTCTTGAATTTTTGTTTGTATTTGTTAGTATACAGTTTTACAATATCAGCTTTAATGAACAAAGTGTTTAAACGTTTTGCACATTCTTTCAGAGCCAAAGCCAACACCTGTCTGATTCCAACACCAACAATCTAGTTGATCACTTCAATCATATCTGCTTGTTGTCACTAAATATTACTGCTCCTCTAAAGGTTAGACCTACGTCTAAAGCTAGTAAGCAACCCTGGATAAATGACAGCATTCGCAGCCCAAAAAGGGAATGCAGGAAAGCAGAGCGCAGATGGAAAAATCCAGTCTCCAAGTCTGTTACCTCAGTCTGAAGGATTTATTAACTAACTACAATAACATGGTTAAGGATGCGAGAACACGCTATTTTTCTGAACTCATTACTACACATAAACACAATCCCAGGTTTCTGTTTAAGACTGTGGATCAGCTGGTGAACCCAACCCCTCCTTGTGCCTGGGTATTATTGTCTTTACACTTGTTACAGCACTTTGTAACTTGTTTTTGAAAAGTGCTCTACAAATAAAGATTATAATTATTATTTTCCTCTATTCATTTTGAGTAATAGGCTGCTCTGGCGCTGCGGAGGGCCTTCCTATACATTTTCACACTATCCTGCCACATTGAATGAGAATCTTCATGATGTGTAAGACGCCGTTTCCTCTCAAGTTTCTGTGATGCTCTCTTTAACTTGCGTGTTTGACTGTTGTACCATAGATATGTGAGGGATGGACGTTAGCATAGGAGTCTATAGGAGGTATTATGAAACACGGAATTGAGTTACACACTGATGCATTTGAATCCTTAAACTTAACTACTAGCTTTGACAGAAGCCAACCGAATCAAGCCGTGAACTAAATGCAGTGCTGAGGCTCTCATTCTTGACGTCCACATGAATATTAAAATCCCCTACTATCATTACGTTATCTGTTTTAAGGACTAAGTCAGATAAAAATTCTGCAAATTCTGATAAAAACTGGGAGTAAGGACCGGGAGCACGGTACACTATAACAAATAAAATCTGCTGTATAGTTGTCCAGGTCGGGTTTGAAATACCGAGAACAAGGCTTTCAAAAGAGCCAGAACTTAGTTTGGGTTTTGACTTGACTAAAAGGTCTGAATGAAAATGAGCTGATACTCCACCTCCTCGACCAGTGCCTCGAGGTATGTGCGGATTACTATGACTGGGAGGAGTGGATTCATTGAGGCTTACACAATCATCATGTCCCAGTCAAACAGAACAAATCCATATTATGATCTGATATTAGTTCATTAACCGGTTCAGCTTTTGAAGAGAGGGATCTGACATTTAATAGCCCACACTTAATTTTCATGCTATTATTTTCTTTTGGAGCAGTTGTATTAGTCTTTAAGTTGTTAGGCACAGCTGTTCTTCTGTTCACTTTTGATTTAGGTGGCCGAACAGATATCGTTACTATGGGAATATGAGAGTGATGCATGTTTATACTTGTTTACAAAATCAAAGATGAGGGTGACTGGCAGGGGGAGCCACTGATGGAAACAGTGCAGGTCTGTGCAGCTGTGAACATAAAGTGGCAGCTTCTGTGGAGGGGGTGTGTGGCGTAAATAGTCAGACACATGGGGCGCATTGTACAGCGTGCTGGATATTACTAACCAACATACGGCTTCCTGATCTGCTGGGATGAACCCCATCAGTCCATAAACGTGTGGAATGGTTCCAAAACAGATTAAAATTGTCAATAAAAATTTTTTGCTATAGGCTATCTGTGCAAAAGAGAATAACGTCTCACAAATCTGAAACAAAATTTTCAAGGAAAAGCCTATTTGTGCCTCTCTGGGACAATCTTGTCCAGATGTGACTGCTCTATGCGTAGCGTTTTGGTCTAATGTGGTTAAGACCTAAATGCAAAAGAAAATTGTCCCAAATTTCATGTGTTTCAGCATTAAGACTTTGCCTAAAATGCACAACACACAAACCGTGTGTCGTGGTGTGTTCCATTTGACATGTTTTGACAGTTGGAACTTTCAACTGGATCGCCCCCTGAAGTCGGATTTCAGACTCGGAAAGTCGGGACAACCGCACTACCCCGACTTTGTGATACAAGATTGCTGTCAGGGTATCAGTTAGTGAAAGCTGTAGTTTATTAGCACTTCTGACTCAAATGTTCGTACACAAAGTGCGGTCCAACAGCTAACCTGGCTAGTTGTAAACAGCTGGCCGAGCGAGGTTTTCCAACTTGTTAACTGGAACGCTGTCAATCCCAGCTCTGAGGTAAATGGAACGCAGCATCACTCAGTAAAGCTAGCCAGTTTCTCCAACCCAGCCTCAGCAACGTAACCCCCACAACATTTTGTCTTTGTTGTAAATAGGCAGGAAATTTGTGGCCCAACCATTTGAGTTGGGTGTACAAAACCACGCGCGCGCCGGCTGAGGTGGGGAGGTGGAGCATGAGCGCGTGCGATAGGACCCGAAAGATGGTGAACTATGCCTGGGCAGGGCGAAGCCAGAGGAAACTCTGGTGGAGGCCCGTAGCGGTCCTGACGTGCAAATCGGTCGTCCGACCTG
>NW_025743768.1:0-1484 GCF_021292245.1 Micropterus dolomieu
AAAGCAACAAAAGAGTGGCTGAAGAAGAAGCACATCAAGGTTCTGGAGTGGCCTAGCCAGTCTCCAGACCTGAATCCAATTGAAAATCTTTGGAGGGAGCTTAAAATTCGAGTTGCCAGGCGACAACCTCGGAACCTGAATGATTTGGAGGCTGTCTGCAGGGAGGAGTGGGCCAACATCCCTGCCGAAATGTGCACAAACCTTGTCACCAACTATAAAAACCGTTTGACATCTGTGCTGGCCAATAATGGCTTTTCTACAAAATATTAACATGCTGTTTGTCCAGGGGGTCAAATACTTGTTTTTCCTCATCAGATGGTTATCAATTTTAATAAATTCATATGATGTGATTTTCTGGAATTTTCTTTGGGATTCTGTCTTTCACTGTTAGAATGTACATATGATTAAAATTATAGATCGTTGCATTCTTTGTAAGTGGGCAAACCTGCAAAATCAGCAAGGGGTCAAATACTTATTTCCCCCACTGTATACTAAAACTATTCAATACTATTTTAGCAACTGGAACTTTACCAGATATCTGGAACAAAGGTTTAATACCCCCAATTCATAAATCTGGAGATAAATATGACTTGAAAGTGGCATTGGAGGAAAAACATATGATTTGATTAAGAACATGTATACAAAAAGTGAACGTGCCATAAAGCTTTGAAACAAACAAACACCAGCATTCTTCTCCCAGGGCTGGGGAGTGAGGCAAGGGTGCAATCTCAGTCCAATTCTCTTCAATCTACACTCACCTAAAGAATTATTAGGAACACCTGTTCAATTTCTCATTAATGCAATTATCTAATCAACCAATCACATGGCAGTTGCTTCAGTGCATTTAGGGGTGTGGTCCTGGTCAAGACAATCTCCTGAACTCCAAACTGAATGTCAGAAGGTTAAAGAAAGGTGATTTAAGCAATTTTGAGCGTGGCATGGTTGTTGGTGCCAGACGGGCCGGTCTGAGTATTTCACAATCTGCTCAGTTACTGGGATTTTCCAGCACAACCATTTATAGAGTTTACAAAGAATGGTGTGAAGAGGGAAAAACATCCAGTATGCGGCAGTCCTGTGGGCGAAAATGCCTTGTTGATGCTAGAGGTCAGAGGAGAATGGGCCGACCGATTCAAGCTGATAGAAGAGTAACTTTGACTGAAATAACCACTCGTTACAACCGAGGTATGCAGCAAAGCATTTGTGAAGCCACAACACACACAACCTTGAGGCGGATGGGCTACAACAGCAGAAGACCCCACCGGGTACCACTCATCTCCACTACAAATAGGAAAAAGAGGCTACACTTTGCAAGAGCTCACCAAAATTGGACTGTTGAAGACTGGAAAAATGTTGCCTGGTCTGATGAGTCTCGATTTCTGTTGAGACGTTCAGATGGTAGAGTCAGAATTTGGCGTAAACAGAATGAGAACATGGATCCATCATGCCTTGTTACCACTGTGCAGGCTGGTGGTGGTGGTGTAATG
>NW_025743769.1:0-1436 GCF_021292245.1 Micropterus dolomieu
TGTAGTCAAGAGCCATATTTTAGATCCCATAATGTGCACGTCTCTCTTATCTGTGTAAACAGTTTATTTTCACCACATTGTTACTGTCCTCTTTTTTTACCAGTTCCATTATTACAGTTTTTAATTTCGGTGATTATTTCCGGTTATTTCCGCTCCATTATATTACATCTCATTACAGTTGTCTGTCTTGCTTCCTTTTTAATTCCTTGTTATTGTGGTCCATCTCCTTTGTTCTGTAATGTTTTGTTTTGCCTAAAATAAAAACATGAAATGCTCACAAGTCATATCTACACTGAGGCCACAAAATGGGAGTACATATTGCTTCATTTTAAGAGGTTACAAGCAAAACAGGCAGGCGCACAATGGACTGGACACTAACATGCTGGAGTTTCAGTCCAGCAAGAGAAGCTTAACAAAGTGACAACATCTGTGTGCAGCGGACAATTTCAGTCTGTCACAGTCAATAGAAGAACTGCATGTGAATTAACTAACAGCCACAGTCCTCTGATGTAGTAAATACAAATAGTTAAATTTGTGTTGCAAATTGTAACATCTACACGAGGACGTCATAACTCCGTCAGGACAGAACTTCACCATCACTGACATCAGACCTGAACACAAATATTACTGTGAAGCCCAGAACTAAAGAGGACGTCTTAACTTCACTTTACATTTGACTGTTGTGGCAGGTACGTTTTTCACTTCACTTACACATGTACACATCAGACATCTTAATCCACCATATGATGAAAAGTGGGGAGATTAAGGTTAAAAATGCAACTTGCTGAGTAGAAACCAGGAAGGCATTTTGTCATAACACTATTTCAGCAAATAATTTACTTGTAAATGTGATTAAATACATTTTGGATAGAATCTAATTATATGCAGGTTTAATGAAAGAGGTTCATTGAGCTTCATTTTGTCGTCTCTCCCATCAGTTAGACTCTGATCCTGCGTATGAGAACGTCTCAGACTTGAAGGGCGTCACTGCAGCACAGACAGAAGACACAGAGCAGCAGGAAGACATGGTGTGAAGTCCAGTCAGGTTAGAGCCTCCTGCATCCAATAAAACAGGCCGACTTCAGATTTACAGTTAAATTTACAACTCTAACTTTACACAAGTTTTATGTGATTTTCCTCAGATGCAGTTGAAACAGACTCATGGAAACAAAGTAGGACAACATGGTGGTGTTAGCAGGTTGAACTGAATCATGATGACCTGTCAGCCGATAGACAGGTGATGTTTGACATGATTAAATTATGTAAGCTTATTATTTCCTGCAGAGTTTGTTATATTAGTTAGTTATGTCAGGAATGTGAGGAATAAAGTTGTTATGGAAACTGTTATTTTGAAATTATCCCTACGAAATAACTTATTAACTCATGAGGAGCTTCTGTGTGCATTTCAGCTTTTCTGCTTATTTTCCATAATATTA
>NW_025743769.1:1456-3065 GCF_021292245.1 Micropterus dolomieu
ACTGTTGTGGCAGGTACGTTTTTCACTTCACTTACACATGTACACATCAGACATCTTAATCCACCATATGATGAAAAGTGGGGAGATTAAGGTTAAAAATGCAACTTGCTGAGTAGAAACCAGGAAGGCATTTTGTCATAACACTATTTCAGCAAATAATTTACTTGTAAATGTGATTAAATACATTTTGGATAGAATCTAATTATATTCAGGTTTCATGAAAGAGGTTCATTGAGCTTCATTTTGTCGTCTCTCCCATCAGTTAGACTCTGATCCTGCGTATGAGAACGTCTCAGACTTGAAGGGCGTCACTGCAGCACAGACAGAAGACACAGAGCAGCAGGAAGACATGGTGTGAAGTCCAGTCAGGTTAGAGCCTCCTGCATCCAATAAAACAGGCCGACTTCAGATTTCAGACTTCAGACAAAGTAGGACAACATGGTGGTGTTAGCAGGTTGAACTGAATCATGATGACCAGTCAGCCGATAGACAGGTGATGTTTGACATGATTAAATTATGTAAGCTTATTATTTCCTGCAGAGTTTGTTATATTAGTTAGTTATGTCAGGAATGTGAGGAATAAAGTTGTTATGGAAACTGTTATTTTGAAATTATCCCTACGAAATAACTTATTAACTCATGAGGAGCTTCTGTGTGCATTTCAGCTTTTCTGCTTATTTTCCATAATATTATTTTATTTACCAGACAAATAAAATCTTGTCTTGGCTTATTGCTCACACTGTCAGTTCTTGTCACTGTGAGGATGAAATGTGCCACAGTGTAACAGATTATTATGATTTGGGATGTTGCTGATATAAAGATGCACAGACAGTTTAATGAAGAGGAATTCAGGAACATTCATTTCAGCTGTAAATGTCAATTTAGTCCACTTAAATTGTTTGGGGTCATTCATAGAAGCAGAGCAGGTCGAGGTTCACTTAATTTGAAGCTTTTTAGAGCAAAAGCCCTTCATTAAGAGCTTCTATGAGCCTTCATTCAGCAAGTTCGTTACAGAAGTTAAAATGATGGTAAGAACAACAAACCAATAGTTTCAATAATAATCTGTCTATCACAACATCC
The DNA here is from genome assembly GCF_021292245.1 of Micropterus dolomieu. NCBI lineage: Eukaryota > Metazoa > Chordata > Actinopteri > Centrarchiformes > Centrarchidae > Micropterus > Micropterus dolomieu. Next base: position 2,537 of record NW_025743769.1, read on the forward strand.
AGCTCTTCATAATGTGTAACAGACTGCTGGACAGGACAGGTTAAAAAAACCCACAAATCAACATGTTAAGAATATTTTTATTTCTTTTTTGCATGAAAGAATATACCGTTAAGAATAACAGTGTAAAAGTAAAACCACTAACACCCACCTGATTATCCATATCATCAGTGAGTGTATGTGTATTAACTAATGTAATACAGCTGTGAAGTAACAATATTGGTGTACTGTCAGTAAGTATCAGGAAAATATGGAATTGAGAGTATTTGTCATGCTCAAGTTTATCTTCATGGTAAAGTGAGTTTTTGAAGCCATTTTCATCAGTCAATTAGTTAAAAGTTGCATCTTACAGTTTCAGGGCTGTGTGTCTTTATAGAGCCACAATGAGCATCAACTTTCTAACTTTGGTGACTCTCAGTGATAAGCAGCAAAGAAAATACACTGTGGTGTTAGAGAGAAATGCACACCGGTAGATCTGACCTGGGGATAATGGGGTGGACAGGCTGAAAGCAACACACAGTCTAGAGCTGCA
>NW_025743770.1:0-13407 GCF_021292245.1 Micropterus dolomieu
GAGAGAGAGAGAGAGAGAGACAAGAAAGGGTGAACAGGAAAGGAAAGAAAGTAAAAGCATGTTAAAAAATAAAATAGGGAATCAATAACTGAAGATGTGAGCAAAATAAATGAAAAAGTGAACATTACAACAATAATGTTGACTAATAATATGGACTATGATGCAAATCTTACCAAAAGATCCAAACAAACATGCATCTACATGTCAAAACAAAAACTCTTTGGCACCAATAGTGATCAAAATCTCCAGGGTTCCTTAAAGTGAACTCATGACACAGCAGATCCATTTTCTTTCAGGTAAATGCTCTTCATGTACAGGCCAGTACAGCCTTCTCATGATCGATAGCATAAGACAGAACTACATAACAATGCCTTTGTTATACAACTTCCACATTGTATAGAGACAGAGAAGGTAGTGACACCACCACTAAAGAAACTCACTGCAGTCAGAGAAGAAGGATCTGCCTGTTTTCTTACGGTTCACAGCAAACAGCAAAGTCAATCAGTTTCAATGTTTTAATTGAATTCACTGTTCAGTGAAACAGTGAAAAACTTAATCTGTATAAACTTACTTATACTAACTGTGCACTAACTCTCACAGTATCAGCTTTGAGAAAATCGTCTGTTGCGGTCTTCAGATCTAGGGACTTTAGAAGTCCCGAGGTCCAGGTACAAACAGTGGTACAAACAGATCAGGCCTTCGCTGTTGCTGGCCCCAAAGTCTGGAACAAGCTCCCCCCTGACATTCGCACTATAACGGATGTTCATTTTAAATCAAAACTTATTTATTTAGAATGGCTTTTAATACGCAGTAGTGGTCCAACAACCTCCCTCTTCTTCTGATGATTTTAGGCAACCTTATCTGGCTTACTGTTTTCTATGCTTCACATGTTCTGTCTTGTCTTTTATTGAATGCTGTGTTGTTTATTCTTGGTTGATGTAAAGCACTTTGGACACCTATTGGTTGCTGTAAAGTGCTATATAAATAAATGTTGATTGATTGATTATTGACACCAAAATAAGGTAGTGTCAGATTGATCAGAGTGATAATACAACGGCAAGTCAGTCTGAGCAGGGATATGAATATTGTTGTGTCCATGAAACCAAATCAGGTCATGTGATTCTACCTGTTCTCTGCAGAGAGCTGTTTCCATAGTCCAAATACTTCTTCAGCCACTCAGGACAAAGCTGAGTGAGGTAAACCTCATTATTTTTTGCTCTAGGTTTGTCAGCATTCCATTTCTCTTTGATGGTGACAGCTTGTGGTTTCAAAGTGATCCATGTCGATGTCTTCAGGTCAAATGCCATGAAGTCCTCTCCATCATAACCATACTGACTAAAACCATTAAACTCTCCTGTCTCCTCATCCCACTCACAGCCACTCATCCACTGTAAAACATGGACACCTGAGAGACAGAAACAGAAACAGAGACTGTGATTAACATGATGCACAGATCTCCATCTGTCTTTCTATCAATGTCTGTGTCACTCTTTAAAAGTTGGTAGCTATTGCTCTGTGAATATGATGGATGGCTGCCAATTGCACTATACAATGTGGATATGTCTTCTTACATTCTGTGCACCTCAAAATGATATACACAGAGTTAAACCCATGTGACACCTGCAGCATCACTTACAGTCCCAGCTCTAAATACGCCTATAGGATTTCTGACACAGCACGTCTTAGGCAGACGGCGCAAGTGTAATGGAAAAGACCACTTCTCAAAAATGTGCCGCACAAAAGGACCAAAGAAACAAAATGTGAACAGCGTTGAAGTAAACCAAAAAGAGTTTGCATTTATTGCAAAAGAAGAGAGACTTACCTTTTGTGTGGGGGGAGTAGACTTGAAAATGTTAGTAGATTCAGGTGCTACAAGTAATGTGATGGGAGAAAATGTTGGGACAGGCCGAAGGCACAAAAGATATAGTGTTATTCATATGTGCCAAAAGAACAGAGAAATTTGTACCCATACTCATCCAGTCAGTCACTGCCAGTTAAGGGGGCATTCAAGTGTGAAATCAAAATTGGTGACAGGACTGATCAGGCAGAGTTCATTGTGATTAAAGGAAATGGTGAACCACTCCTGGAACAGAAGACAGCCATGAAGCTGGGGGTACTCAAGGTGGCAAACAGAACATAGCGGACCCGCTGTCACGGCTGCTAGTAAATACAGGAAAAAAGGAGGTACACAAACATGAATCGGAAGAATATGTGAGGCTTGTAGCCATGAGTGCTACACCCAAAGCACTAACTACCCGAGAGGTGGAGGAGGCCTCTGCTACTGACCTGATACTGGTGGAGGTATGCAAGGCTATCACAAATGGACACTTTGAGAACTGTAAATCATTCGCACCAATAGCAAATTAACTGTGTGTAGTGGGATACATAGTCCTCCGAGGAAATCGCATAGTGCTGCCACAAAATCTACAAGCACGAGCACTTGTACTAGCTCATGAAGGACACTTAGGAATACTGGGAACCAAACAACACCTCAGAACCAAGGTTTGGTGGCCAGGCATGGATAAAGCAGCTGAGAAATTTTGTAAGGCGTGTCATGGCTGTCAAATTGTAGCCAGATCTGACTCACCAGAACCACCGAGAACCACACCACTACCTGATAGTCCCTGGCAGGATCTCGCCATAGATTTGCTAGGACCACTGCCGACCAATCACTACATACTGGTAGTGGTAGATTATTACAAAGCTATTATGAGTATGATGTTCTACAACAACAGAAAATGTCATTGACAGTCTGGAGTCAATCTTCAGCAGACATGGACTACCAGTCACCTGCAAATCAGACAACGGACCGCAGTTCAGATCTGACTTGTTCAGAGAATACTGTGAAAATAATGGACTCAAACATATGGAGACGAAGAAGACGACACCGAAATGGACTCAAGCGCCAATCGCTGATGAAAAGAATAAAGTTCGCCCAAGCAGGAGGACTGGACTGGAAATGTGAACTAAGAAAGTATATGATTGTGTACAGAGGCATCGAACATGCCACCACAGGTAAAAGCCCTGCTGAGCTGTTCTTTAATCGAAAATTGAGGGGAAAGTTGCCAGATATATGTGGACATAGCACAACAGCACTGGAGGTGCGTGACAGACTTTTCCACAGAAGGAAAAGCAAGATTATATGCTGATGAACGCAGGGGAGCTCAGTACTCAAAGGTGGACGTGGGAGACACTGTACTTATACAGCAAGACAAAGTGGACAAGTTCACCACACCATTCAAAGCACCACCACATAAAGTTGTGGTCGAATCTCCAATACGGTTGACGAGACAAGTGGTAAGGCAGTTGTTAAGCCAAAGATAATCGGTGTTATAGAAAGGAAAACAAAAAGTTAATAACCACTTGTGTATGATACAATACAGCGTTTATTTCCAAGAAAAGGAGGGATGTCATGTAGTAGTTTAGAGATGTCATGTGTCTAGTAAAAAAAAAAGAGGAAGTAACGGGGGAGATAGCGGAAGACGCTGTTGTAATAAGGGTGTTCAGACAATAAAGCAAGTAAAGGCAGAAGCTCCATGTGGTGATTAAATTCAGAATGTACCAGCTAATTCAGTATTAAGTTAGGTAGCCTACACAACAGATGCTACAACTGTTTGACAAACATCAAACCAAAAAGCAAAACATTTTAACAATAAAATGTAAAATATAACAAACATAAATTCTTTACCTCCACTTTGGTTGAAGTGCTGCTTAAAAAAAAATATCCTCGGTTTGAAGACATTTGGCAGATACTCAAAACACTCATGAGTGTAATACTGTAACTGCTGAGGATCATTTTGTAAAATGTTTTCCACCCAGTCCTGTTTTGCTTCTACTTTCCTGGTGTTGCTGTCGCAGTAAGCCAGCAGAATACCATCAAACACTGCAGCTCCCATGAACTCTGGGAAGTCTGAGACTCCAGAAAATGCAGCTACGAAATACTTCAGGGAGTGTTTCACTGTAGGACAAACAAGGTTACTTTACAAAAAGATGTATTCAGTATGATTCTGTTAAATCACACCATCAGGCATCAAGCTAAAAGCGAAACTGAACTACGAGCGTGTCCATGACTGTGATCTTACCTGCTGGTGAAACGTGACAGAAGAGAAGCAACAAAAACAAACTTTTCATCTTATTTTGATAAAGATTCGTTGCTATAAGACTGAGCTGGTTCAGCTGTGCTGGTATTAAAAAGCGGTGAAGTTAGTTTTAAGTTGAATATTAGACAGACAGACACATGATCCAGTGTTTCGTCCTTACTCCGTTTCACGCATGGTTTCACCCAGTGTGGACAGTATAAGGGCGATTAGCCCACTTGGGAGGTGGCTCTTGCTCTCCAACTTGTCGCATACTAACACCGGGCAAGAGAAGGTCCCGAAAGATACATACACGTTTTTTTGTGATTTTCTTAGTGATATTATATATGAACAAAATGCCATGGTGGTAATAATAATAATAATAATAATAATAATTATAATAATAATGCTGTTATTATTATAAATACTAAATATACCTTTTACATAACAAATATATATGAACTTGGACCTTTCACCAAAGTAATTCCTCACTCAGTAGGCTAAGTTAGTTGTCTTGGCTTCTACTTCCTAATGAGTTCTTCTATCAGTGGCACATTTTACGGTACAAACATGGACAAATAAAAATCACCTCCCTAACTGAAGTAAATTTATTTTTTAGTTGTAAATTCAACAGACAAACTGTAGGATATTTGGGACTTTGGGAGAAGATTCTGTGAGGTCAATTGACTATTTCACTGTAAGACAGGATTTGTAACATAATTTAGTTTAAATAGTTGACACTTCCCTGAACAGACCAAACACAAAGGGAATATATTCTAGCCTAGTTGTTTGAAAGCAATTACACAACATTTATAATCGTGTATATACCACTGGTAATCCTGAAATTTGAACTGACTTGCACACACACAGCAGTAACTTGTTTAATTGCCGCACAACATTTTTGAAACTATGTTTGATTGAAACTTTAGCCTCTGTGGGACAATCTAGTCCAGATTTGAGATCTAGTGGTTTTGGATCTGGACCTGGACTAATGTGGTCTGCATGTGGAGAAAAAAGCAGTGAAATTGCACTTTTTTCATTTTCACAAATAAAATATATATATTTTTCAAATCTAAAAAAGTGTTTCAGACAACATTAAAGCTTTGCCTAAAATGCACAAAAGCTTTAACAACAGTAGAGGCGCAAAAAACGGAGATTCGGTCGCTCAGCAACGTAAGTTCAATGAACTTCCTCATTACTCAGACTTTTCTGTGAGCCTTTCTCATATCCCAAATTTCTGCCTCCTCAACTCCTCGCTCGCATCTGGGGTGGGAGGGAGTAACACGCACCGCGAGGAGTCGAGGAGGTGGAAATTTGGGAAATGATTCAATTCAGTTCAATTTTATTTATATAGCGCCCAATCACAACAACCGTTATCTCACAGCGCTTTTCATAAAAGAGCAGGTCTAGACCGTACTCTATGATGCTATTTACAGAAGCCCAACAGTTGAGACAGGCCCTGTGTCCCACACCTACATGTTTAAAAGGGATGCTCCAGTGCGAGTAGTGGGTTTGCTTAGGGACCATCTATAAATTATCTATAACCATCTTTAAATTTTTACTGGAAAAATTAGCATTGTTTTTCAATAGCTACCTTTTCATGTGACCCACTTGTCCAAACCAAACATCCATCGTCAACCGCTTATCCTGCTACAGGGTCGCGGGGGGCTGGAGCCTATCCCAGCTTACATTGGGCAAAAGGCAGGGTACACCTTGGACAGGTCGCCATCGCAGGGACACACATAGACAAACCACCACTCACTCACATTCACACCTAAGGACAGATTTAGAGACACCAATTAACCTAGCCTGCATGTCTTTGGCTGGTGGGAGGAAGCTGGAGAGAGAACCCACGCGGACACAGGGAGAACATGCACACAGAAAGGCCGGGGAAACAAGGGTTTGAACCCACAGCCCACAACAGTGCTAAACACTGAACCACTGTGCCATCCTGTCTAAACAAATGTCCAATTGTATTACTACACTGCACAAGTGAGACAAACCTCTTCATATTTGATGAGTACTGTCTATTTTATATTAATATTTTTTCAATATTGTCCAAATCACGTGAATCAGGGACTCCAATATGCTTTGGGTCATTGTCCTGCTGTAAGAGCCATGACCTCTGACAGAGACCCAGCTTTCTGACACTGGGCCCTTTCATGTTAAATATCATGTTTTGACCTATCACTAAGCCCTGACCTAATGTAATTTTAAGCTGCCTTCACTCATCCAAGCAAAGAGCAGACACTCTGGTATGATGACTTTAAGCAACTGCATGTCAGTGCCATGGCCCGCTCAGTAGTCCAACCGCCATCACTGAACTTTTCATAAATCATGTCCCTTGTCCTGTTTTACCAAAGAATAAAACATGGTTTCAATAATCTATCACAGGAGGTGATTATGAACACTAATCAGTTTGCAGGTATTTTTAAACAATAAAATATTATAAAACTGTCACACTGGTAGATTGTTTTCCCATGCTTGCTGGTACTAACTGCTGTGCTATCTTCCTGATCCACCAGAGGTCCCTACCTGCCATCCTAGATGTGAGCTGGGCCTTCGTGGCTCTGCAATCAGCTCTATTCAATCAGTTCATCAGCCTGTGGGAGTATCTCTGACCCTTCCCTCCTCTAATGGCTATGCTTCAGTGTTCCTGCCACAGGATTTTTGTCTTGGCTCGCCTTCTATTTAAAGAGTGTTTTGGGTTCCTGGCAGGTACTAACCTAAGTAAAGGCTTTGAAGAGACTCTGCCTCATCTCCTCTATGTTGCTGCGCTTGGTTCCTCATTCTCTGGTACCGTTACAAAAACATTAAACATGGTTAGAAACATGAATAGGAAACACATTATTTCATAAATAAACAATAAAATAAATGTGAATATGTGAAAGAAAACAAATACATTTAACATTTACACATCAAGCACATAGTGTTAATAATCAGATCTACCATAAAACTTACACGGTGCCTGGTCTGGTTTTAATAGAAGTTCTTTGGATGTATAAAACCTCTGGAGCCATCTGGAACTAGTTCTAAGCATTTATATTGTCAATACAAATATAAAAGTTGAAAATTTTGCCAGTATCGACACATAATAGAAATGAATCCTGTCCTGTGAATACTTCCATGTGAAGTCCATCGCTCTCGGTCTGCTCACTTCTGCCACACGTTTTCTGCATGCTGCACCTGTTGTTGGGTATTCATGTTTTCCTTACCTCGCTGCCTACAAAATAAAAATGCCCACAAGCTGTCTGTAGGAGCTAGATCAAATAAATGATTTGACATTTGATATAATAATTTTTATACAAGTAATATTCATACTGGTTGAAATAAACAGTTTGATAGTTGCCTATTTCAGCTTTGTGCAGAAGGATTTAAAGGCCTGTCCCAAATATAGGTAATTTACGTTTGTTGTAAGAAGCCATGTTTCAGTCACTTAGTTCTGTAAAGCTACTGTAGCTATATAATGTGTCACATGTCATATGAAGGAGTGTGTTGGTCAATCAAGTCTCTGGATTCAGTTCATTGTGTTCAAGGCCGTAGTCAGGAGCTGTAAGCTCTAACAAACTGGGTGAGTCCCCTCATCCTGCACTGTTAACCCTTTATGACCTGCCATAGAACAATTCCGCCAGAGCATCTAAGTATTTTTTCATGCTGTACAGTCAATCTTTGGAGCATTTTCATATGCCATACATCAATACAATCCTTACAACCCCAATACATACATTTTTCAAAATACATATATATAACAAATGCCAATCTCAGACTTGTAAGTGTAAAAAACTTCCATAAAACACTTTATAACAACACACAATTGATTTGAACTATGTACATAAATTAGTTTGTAAGATACAGTCATTTTTATAAACAGTGCAATTAACGCCTCTTTAGCTGTGTGGTGAAACAGATAACATATTTCTTCTGAGAGCAATGTTGACTACACAATTAAGTGGCCTTATCAAATATTCAATTACACTCCTCTATATATTCAATTATACACTATACACTACAATTAAGTGGTTAAAAAACTGTACATTATAGGAACTGAACACACAAAAAGACTGATAACACCTGACAGGTGAGGGGCGTGCCTTACACATGAATAGAGTGCATTTAAATTGGTATAATCAAAAACACATTGCTTTTGAGAGCAATGTTGACCGAACAATTAAATTGTGAAAAACACAAAGACCATGTCAGATATTCGTGTGTAAAAAAAAAAAAATAATTAGAAAATTTAATTAATTAAAATATCAGAACTAAACACACAGAAAGGCACCCCTACATATAGGCCTACACAGGCCACCCTAGCTGTGAAAACACTTGCGACAGTCTATAGAGATCTCAAGAAATTCCGCTATATGGTTGCAGACTGGATGATTATTTACGATGCATGCACTAGATTCAATGTCCAATGTTGACAAGTTGACAATACACAAGTACATTCATAGGTATAAATATAAGGGAATACAATAACCGCGCTTTCATTCTTCCTACCATGTTGCACGTTCAAAAAACAGTGCCTTGTTGGACCTTGATTAAAGAGTTGGTATTATGCTTTTTGGCTTTTCCCCTCTCCTTTATTCAGTTATATATCTTTTTTCTGCATGTAACAGGTTTGCAAAGTGAAAAAGCCCAAAAGCCGAGGCCCTTTGGCTCGACTCGCCTTTGTTTGATTTTCTATTGTAGAAATGTTGCACCTGTACCTGCTTCCAGGTACTTTTTTTTCGTATCACCTCCGTCGAGGTTCCAAGCGAGCTGAGTGATACTAAAATGTAACGTGAAAACACGACAGACTGCTGACTGGTCAGAGAGAATCGTCACTATTCACTGCATCATCATTGCGTGCGCCAGACAGAGGCCAGCAACAGAAAGTTTTATACTTTACAGTTTTCGTATGGAATTTCATCACAAGTTCACCTAATTACACATTTCAATCACTAATCATAAAGTCCACCTACCAAGGCACAGCTTTCCTTCTTACCTTAAGTCCACCTGCTAAGGGCCTGAGAAGAGAGAAAAAAGTGGACAAATTGCACTACTCCAAGTTACAGGAAACACTACAAAAGCCAAAAGAAACAGATCGCACCGGACGAGCCCCCATTTGTCACAGCCCGGCTCATGGACTGGACAAAAATGGGAGACACGCGTGTAAACTAAACAACAAAGTGATTTATTAATAAGAAAATAAGCGAAACCAATGAGTGGGAAGAATCTGTAAAGTCAGTGGTGTAGGGAGAGGATGAGTGAAAATGTGCTGCATGGATGTTGTGCTGTAAAAACAAAGACAAGAAACCAAACAAACAACGGAAGCTGTGAGATGAAGGATGTCCAAACCAAGACTGACTGCTGCTCTGGCTTATATACAAGGGGCACACTGGGCCCAGGTGTGTCCCATGCCAATCAGGTCTGGAGACAGAAAGCACACCAACAGCAGTATGAACCCTGCAGAGGGGCCGTCACATCAAAGTGAATATAAAAGTTGAATCTGTCACAGGGCAGCCACAGCCCCTCAGACCTGTGGACCGTCAGCCTCCCGTCTGCTTTTAACCTGATGCTATGATCTCTGTCATCACACACACATCAACACAGCGGTCAGTCAGTGCATAAAGTGTGCGTGGCCGACCAGTGTGGAGAAGAAATGCACAGCAGAACGAGAGAAAGAGAAAAGGCAGTGCTGAGATACAGAAAAGGCAGGAGGAAAGTGCCCTTAAATGCTGTAAGATTACAGATATATTCATGATTAAGGGACGTCGTGTTACTACTAGCAGAAATCGTCCTGTCACAACTACATTTCCAGAGTTGATTATTAAAATATAGAACTATGTTTTAATAAAAGGAAAGCAGAAGATGGTCTGTATGGGAATAATCTGGAGAAAAGACCTGTAAACTTGTTTCGTATCACTAGTTGCTCAGAGTGACCACAGCTTCGTGATGATAAACATAAATCCAGTCAGAGCTCTGAGGAAAGGCAGATGCAATTCTGGTGAATTTCTTTTTTCAGTTTAGTTTTTATCTTTTAATTAAACTTTTACACCCATGCAGCATTTTTATTGTATATAATAAGAAGCTACTCTTACGTGTTTATCTTACTAGACTACATGTTTTCAAAAAAGGAGCTTTACACTCAACCTTATCAGAGCTAATGATAATATTATTACATTTTAGCACACCATTGTCAACTTTAAATCGTATAAAACGTAATTTCCCAAAAACAAAAATTGGGCTAGTGAAAATGCTGTGTGGCTAGTAACTCTGGAAAAAAAAGTTCATGTCAAGCCCTGGTTGTTTTGTTCAGATGAGGATTCAGTGTTATTCCTCTTTTATTATAGGAATCCATTCCATCCGAATGTGTACCGCTGTGACATGAGATGTTCAACACTGCTAGTTTTGCTGAAGTTTCAATTTCAAGTTGTTCTTTTTTCCTTCTTAGTTGCTCCGCTTGCTCCTCCAAAGTATGTTTTTCTTGAAGTGCAGCTGCACGTGCTAAGAGTGCAGCTTTTTCTGCGTCTGCTTGAAGCCTTGCAGATTTACTGATGTTTGAGACAGTACTTTTCCAACCAGTACTTTTGCTGGAAGTTTTGGATTGGACGTTTGAAATGCTGTCACAGTAATTGACGCACTTTTTTAAATTGGCTCTTACAATACGTTTAGGGATTGCCTTCTCACCCTCACCTGCAGTATGTCATATATCTGCACTGCTGATTTTGTGCTTTCTATATATTTTCACAGTTTGGAGCCAAATTCATTTAGTCTGTGTGATAATAGTGAATTAAAAGTGAATAACCATGTCAATGAAACTACAGACACCAATGGTGAAATTGTGTAACTTTAAATAAAGCCCTTTTTATTGAAAAACAAAACATCAGTACAACAGAAATGACGTGGCAGTGCAAATAGATCAGACTTTCACAAAAGAGTTAGTGTCTTATATAGCCTGTTTTATTTCTTCATATAAAAGTTTTGTATCTATATGTCTGTAAAGCCAGTTATTATTGCTCATTTAGGCATCATTTAATGTAAACTATGTTGTAATTCAATCTTAAATATATTTAGGCTACACAAAAACACAAAGTTCAGTGTATTATATAGTCACACAAAAAAATCCTCAGCTTGAATATAAAAGTTGGCCTACAAAAATGGAACCAAATGACATCTCTTGATTTAATGTACAAACTTAGTGGTTCTCACCAGAGTGACCTCCCGTAGTCTGGCCGGTGCTGTTGGTAAGCTGCACACTGTCACTCAGCATGAATTCGGGACCCTGAGTGCTGGATGTGTGTATGTTTTACTACATGTGTCTTTTTCCCTGTAGATATATTTTGCCAATGTTAGTAGGTAGCTGGTTACAGTTAACAATATCTGAAAGTTGTCACCTCTGCAGAAAAGTTAGTCAGAAAAATAACAAAAAAAAACATGAAAACATTAGTAAATATAGGCGACAACATTTACTGACTTTTGAGGATTACTAACTGGTGAAGCTAGTCGGTTACACAGTTAATGAGTAACATATATTTAGGTCACTTGTTTTCATTATAACGGCTCATTTTAATTAACACTAAGTGCACTACTGAGGGTTCAGTTGTTTGCACACTTGATAAAGACACATCAGTTTGTCACTGTCATCATATTTTTTGTGCACTTTCACCGTGATGCACCATCATGCAACTGGAACGCTTTGAGATCGGAAGTCGGAAGTGAGACTTGTGCTGCGTTCCAGGCAACTCGGAACTGGGAAATTTTCGACCTCCAACTAGAAAAACTATCCTGGAACGCTACTAGACGTTTCCTACTTGTGAACTCGGAGAAAAAATCTGTACCTCGTTCACTTTCGGAGTCATGCACCTCCATGCACCTGGAACGTTTTGAGGTGGGAAGTCGGAAGTTTCAACTGGCAAATATCCCAGTTCCAACTGGTCTCGAACGCGGCATAAAAACACTACTGACATGTCCAAGTGTACATTAAAATAATTATATGTCACTTGGAAATTTAAATATCAGAAATTAGGAAAATTCAGTGTTCTGAGCAATTTAGAAAGCAGCGTTAACACAGTCACAGCATTTACTGTTTGTTAGTGTTTCCGTACCACATGACGGGACTTTGCGCACGGCTTTTATTCAGTCTATGGTGCAGGGTGTTGTGTTGTTTCTGGATTCAGTCTCTCAGAGAGCTCAGAGCTGTTGACAGGAGCTGTGAGGTCAGAAACACACTGTTAGTCCTCTTTTCCTGCACTGAACTACCTCAGCTCACACTGAAACACCTTTTCAATCTACAGTGCATGTCAGATCAGAATAAACAGAATAAAAACAAGATACTACTTACGAGTTTGAGGTTGTTTGGCTGAAATAAAAACAGAAAGACAAATCATTTCACTTGTCACAGTTGAAAATGGTAGAACATCTTTTCTCATCTTCTCATTTTCCTGATTCTCATTTTCTCTCATGTAAATTAAATGGATATATAAATCCCCTTTCCTGTTTGTTTTAGATGTGTATTATGCTGTAAGTTTATCTCATAGGCTACTAGTCTTACAATGTTGGTTGCTTCAGATGTTTGTTTACTATTTAATGTTGCTTCAGCTTTGCAGTCTGGATAAGAACATAAACTCAGCTCCCATGAGTCTCTCACCTTTCTTCTTTTTGTAAACAGTAAATCCAATAACAGCAATGAGGACGACAGCAAGAACAACCATCAGGATGGTGATGTTACTGGAATCAACTGTTCAGCAAAAAACAATAAAAAACAATAAACAAACATAATGTGAAGATGTTCATCACACGTACAGGTGGTGAATACAATATAATCTCTTGTATCTTATCACTAGCTTCATGTGTGTGAAAAAATATAAATTATTGAAAGGACACCAGAAAAACTGTAACCTGTGACAAGTATTGTGCTGATATGCGACTCGCTGCGCTGTATGAAAGGTACGGAGCCGATGTTGATCTGCCTCTGAGACGGGAACGTTGAAGTAACAGAGCCAGAACATGTCTGAGTGAAAAGCCACAGCCTGCAAGCTGCTGAGTTCATGAGTTCAAGCAGGTTACAATCTTAGAACCGCAGCGCTAGTGGCTGCTGAAAACTCCATAAAGCCCCTTTAATAGATCAAATGTTGACTTGCTTTTTGTCAACGTGCTGTAACCTCACTTAGAAATGAAGCACATGCCTGTTTTCTCTGTTGCTTGCATATCTGCTATAAATGGACACCGGGTCAGGATGTAGCTCTGTGTGCGCTCGCGATCCTGTCTCCGACTACAGTGACAACACCACAGCTACGACATGCAGTCCACTAACACCATAAAACAATCGGCTCCCAGCACAACACACACT
>NW_025743770.1:13427-14301 GCF_021292245.1 Micropterus dolomieu
GTCACAGTTGAAAATGGTAGAACATCTTTTCTCATCTTCTCATTTTCCTGATTCTCATTTTCTCTCATGTAAATTAAATGGATATATAAATCCCCTTTCCTGTTTGTTTTAGATGTGTATTATGCTGTAAGTTTATCTCATAGGCTACTAGGTCTTACAATGTTGGTTGCTTCAGATGTTTGTTTACTATTTAATGTTGCTTCAGCTTTGCAGTCTGGATAAGAACATAAACTCAGCTCCCATGAGTCTCTCACCTTTCTTCTTTTTGTAAACAGTAAATCCAATAACAGCAATGAGGACGACAGCAAGAACAACCATCAGGATGGTGATGTTACTGGAATCAACTGTTCAGCAAAAAACAATAAAAAACAATAAACAAACATAATGTGAAGATGTTCATCACACGTACAGGTGGTGAATACAATATAATCTCTTGTATCCCATCACTAGCTTCATGTGTGTGAAAAAATATAAATTATTGAAAGGACACCAGAAAAACTGTAACCTTTGACAAGTATTGTGCTGATATGCGACTCGCTGCGCTGTATGAAAGGTACGGAGCCGATGTTGATCTGCCTCTGAGACGGGAACGTTGAAGTAACAGAGCCAGAACATGTCTGAGTGAAAAGCCACAGCCTGCAAGCTGCTGAGTTCATGAGTTCAAGCAGGTTACAATCTTAGAACCGCAGCGCTAGTGGCTGCTGAAAACTCCTCGCGATCCTGTCTCCGTGTAATTCCCCTTTAAGATATGTTTAAACTTTTTGCAGTATTATTACATAATTGGAACATTTGAAATTAAAAATGTTTTTATCACTGTCAGGGTCACATGATCTGACTAGCGATCCTGGTAGAGGACGATTAATTAGTTTAATAC
>NW_025743770.1:14321-15981 GCF_021292245.1 Micropterus dolomieu
TTGTGCTGATATGCGGCTCGCTGCGCTGTATGAAAGGTACGGAGCCGATGTTGATCTGCCTCTGAGACGGGAACGTTGAAGTAACAGAGCCAGAACATGTCTGAGTGAAAAGCCACAGCCTGCAAGCTGCTGTTCCTGCGTTTATTGCAGGATTTCTGTATCAAAGTGGTTGTGTTTCGGGTTATGCTCGCTCATGAGTTCAAGCAGGTTACAATCTTAGAACCGCAGCGCTAGTGGCTGCTGAAAACTCCATAAAGCCCCTTTAATAGATCAAATGTTGTCTTCCTTTTTGTCAATGTGCTGTAACCTCACTTAGAAATGAAGCACATGCCTGTTTTCTCTGTTGCTTGCATATCTGCTATAAATGGACACCGGGTCAGGTTGTAGCTCGGTGTGCGCTCGCGATCCTGTCTCCGTGTAATTCCCCTTTAAGATATGTTTAAACTTTTTGCAGTATTATTACATAATTGGAACATTTGAAATTAAAAATGTTTTTATCACTGTCAGGGTCACATGATCTGACTAGCGATCCTGGTAGAGGACGATTAATTAGTTTAATACTGATCTTAGTCTTTAATCATTTAGAATAGCTGGTAAAAGTTAAACTGACTGTAAAAATATAATAAAATTAATTAAATAAATAAATGTGTATTTTTCACCTTTGCCCCAGTTGGTTCTGATCTTTGC
Source organism: Micropterus dolomieu (assembly GCF_021292245.1). Taxonomy (NCBI): domain Eukaryota; kingdom Metazoa; phylum Chordata; class Actinopteri; order Centrarchiformes; family Centrarchidae; genus Micropterus; species Micropterus dolomieu. The sequence continues at coordinate 15,009 of NW_025743770.1, forward strand.
TTTGTCCAGTTTGGTGATGATGTCGTCCTTCACACCAGAGAGATGAAACACACAGTCGTACCTCCTCCAGTCTTCAGGTGTGACTGATGAAAGATTCAGGTCAACACTCATCTGGAAGGATCCATCGTTGTTGGGGAGGATCTCTCCGTGGTCCACGTCCTCATGAAGCTCCTCTCCATCTTTCCTCCAGAACATCGTGGCTCTGTCAGGGTAGAAACCTGTAGCGTGGCAGCTGACTGGAGAGGAGGGAGTCTTCTGGAGGAGAGACACTGAGGGAGGCTCTGAGAGAGAGAGAGAGAGAGAGGTTTAACAATACCTTTATTTATACATTTTTACTTCAAGATTATGAACAAAGTAACCATCACCATAAAACCAAACAACAACAATCAAAACAAACTGATCCTCATGCAACTTACATAACACTTCATCAACACACCATATCTCACAAAACCCAAATAAATTATTTGTCAACCTATAATACGCAAATTCAATCTTAAGCCTCCCCGCTACAAGCCGCTTGTACATCTCTTCAGGATCTATAGTTGCCAATTTTAGACCTTTATTTTTCCGTGTTTTCCACACTGCCAGTTTAGCCGTTCCAATTAGGTAATTAAAAAGACATATTTTTATCCTTTTTGAATGAATATTTGATTCCTCCAATAAACACCCTATCCGAAAACTCCTCATCAAATTTCCTAAACCAGCTCCCAAGCAATTTAAAAATAACATTTAATCTCTCACACTTTAAAAACAAATGCTCCAAATCCTCTTTTTTCCCACAGAATCGACATTCCCCCTTTACCGCTGTGTTCAGGTGTGCCACATGTCCGTCTGTTGCTATCGCCCCATAAATAATCCTCCACTGTAGATCGCCGGAGCGCTTCTCTACAGGAGGCTTATATAGGGCCCTCCACCTGTCTCTTATCAGGAAGTCTGGCCTCAACAAATCTGGCCACTTCGAAGCCTTCTGTTT
>NW_025743770.1:16001-17224 GCF_021292245.1 Micropterus dolomieu
AGAGAGAGAGAGAGAGAGACAGAGAGAGGTTTAACAATTTTGAAGTAAAAATGTATAAATAAAGGTATTTATACATTTTTACTTCAAAATTATGAACAAAGTAACCATCACCATAAAACCATTTGTACTCTTATAATAAAACTCCTTTTTTTTTTTTTTTTAATTAAAACTTCAAAACAAACTGATCCTCATGCAACTTACATAACACTTCATCAACACACCATATCTCACAAAACCCAAATAAATTATTTGTCAACCTATAATACGCAAATTCAATCTTAAGCCTCCCCGCTACAAGCCGCTTGCACATCTCTTCAGGATCTATAGTTGCCAATTTTAGACCTTTATTTTTCCGTGTTTTCCACACTGCCAGTTTAGCCGTTCCAATTAGGTAATTTAAAAGACACATTTTTTTCCTTTTTGAATGAAGATTTGATTACTCCAATAAACACCCTATCCGAAAACTCCTCATCAAATTTCCTAAACCAGCTCCCAAGCAATTTAAAAATAACATTTAATCTCTCACACTTAAAAAACAAATGCTCCAAATCCTCTTTTTTCCCCACAGAATCGACATTCCCCCTTTACCGCTGTGTTCAGGTGTGCCACATGTCCGTCTGTTGCTATCGCCCCATAAATAATCCTCCACTGTAGATCACCGGAGCGCTTCTCTACAGGAGGCTTATATAGGGCCCTCCACCTGTCTCTAATCAGGAAGTCTGGCCTCAACAAATCTGGCCACTTCGAAGCCTTCTGTTTTCTAAAAGAGTCCTGATGAATGGCCTTTACTGTAATGTTGTACATTTCCTTCTTTGACATGCTTTTAAAAGGAACAAAACTGAGGATTCCCAAAGGATAGAACGGTTTCGACCACTTCTTCATCATCATCCTCCTTCACTGCTGGAGAAATAACCAGTTCTGGAAATTGCACATTATCCCCCATGTCCTGGTTATTCTCATGTCTTTTTTGTGCAATAAAACTTCTGTACCCACTTGGAAATGCGTTGTTTATTTCTTCCTTTAGTTTTGACACCAGAGGTGAAGATCTCAATCCTGTTGCTTCGTGAAGTTCATCAATCGGTTTCCATCCTTCGTCATTCAATAAATGATCCAGCTTAACAATTCCATTCCTTAATAGACATTGTCGTACAGTCACAGAAGACAATATTCTGGTTTGAATCAATGGATTAAAAAAAAGTGGTTCCTCTGGTGCCCAAAGTTCT
>NW_025743771.1:0-1154 GCF_021292245.1 Micropterus dolomieu
ACTACAACTTTTTCCGGGAAAATAGAAACTTCTCCATAATCACCCCTGTTATTAGTCATGATGTGAGTATACACAAAATTAAATACTTGATGGTAGGCTGTCATCTCTGTGTTATGGACGGGGATACATATTTTGGCAGTCTGCATGTCCAGCCTGGTAGGACTGAAAATAATCAGGATCAGAAAGAGCTTTATTTCCAAGTAATATTTTACATGTACGAGGAATTTGCTTTAGTGATAAGGTGCTACTCGTACACAAACATAACATAAATAAATGTAGACATATATAAATATGGAATAAACAAATAAACAAATGCAAGTTATATAAGAATAATAAAAGATGCTGTTTAAATGCAATGCATTATTCAATTGTTATGATAATAATTTACCTTTTAAGGAGGGCGACTCAGAACAATTTCCAGCAATATCCAAAGGCTATCCATGCAATGGAAACATGGATTACAAAGACAAAATATTGTCTACAATGCTGCATTCAATTTAAATACATTTCGAGTAAACTAGATGTAATGCTGAGGTGATCAAAGTGTCAAACTGATTGCAGTGATTTTGATTTTACAGTCTCAAAGGCGTAGATATTTGTAGGAGCAGCTTACTTGAAAAAGGTGACAGCCTGTCTGTATAGCTTCCAAACAGTAACTTGGATGACAAAGTGATCAACTATGTTGTCAGTTATAACATCGTCACACTATCACAAAATAAATGTTTGCTTTACGAGGAATTGACATTCTCAATTCAGTGCACTGAATAATATGAAGAAACAATCCACATTTTTCATTATTTTTCATTTACTTTTGTGAAGTCGAAAGTCCGCATTCACTGTTGAATGCACGCGTGTTCCCGCGGCAGGGGAACACTTTCTATCAGGGATAACTACCTTGGCAAGACACCAGACAGTGGCGGTGTAACGCCCTAAAGGATCCGACTAGTTGAGACACATTTGTTCCGCCTTTCGCATCAGCACCATATCGTCGCAAGGAAGATATATTACTATGATTTGTAGATTTTTTGTTCAGAGGGGGCCATAGGGGGTCCAAGGTCTGTTTTACAGGGGCACTGGCCCCTGTTGGGTCCCCCCCAAAACCGCCACAGCTCCTCTGGGGTGTTTCAGTTTGGAGTCAGGCTGTCTGCTTGAGG
>NW_025743771.1:1174-2746 GCF_021292245.1 Micropterus dolomieu
TGCACTGAATAATATGAAGTTCAATAACACATAACATTTACGTTAGCCTATAAAAGCGTTCAAAAACCTCGTTGATAAAACAACACTACAACAATAGACGAAACAATCCACATGTTTCATCATTTTTCATTTACTTTTGTGAAGTCGAAAGTCCGCATTCACTGTTGAATGCACGCGTGCTCCCGCGGCAGGGGAACACTTTCTATCAGGGATAACTACCTTGGCAAGACACCAGACAGTGGCGGTGTAACGTCCTAAAGGATCCGACTAGTTGAGACACATTTGTTCCGCCTTTCGCATCAGCACCATATCGTCGCAAGGAAGATATATTACTATGATTTGTAGATTTTTTGTTCAGAGGGGGCCATAGGGGGTCTAAGGTCTGTTTTACAGGGGCACTGGCCCCTGTTGGGTCCCCCCCAAAACCGCCACAGCTCCTTTGGGGTGTTTCAGTTTGGAGTCAGGCTTTCTGCTTGAGGGGTGATAACTGCCCCGTTCTTAGGGAAAGACAAAGGGGAGATGCTGTGTTCTTTCTTTTGGGATAAAAAAAATTAAGTGTTCACTGGTTGGTTCACTACACAATGATACGTTCCATAACCTGTCATCTTTGACGCACCTGCTCTCTTGCGATAGACATTTGATTTACATTGAGCATCTAACTCATATTTCCTTTGCTGATCCTTAAAAAGCAGGCGTCTGCACATTCTCTATGAGGGCCACTTCTCTCATGTTCCATTACTCTTTGATGCACATGTCTCCAGTCACGCATTCCCACTGTAAATGGGTTGACTTGTTTAGTAAAAGCCAAGCACACAGACCAGTACAGTGTGTGTGATCTGCAGGAGGCGGGAGTGACGCTTAACGACAAGTGTGAGTTTTCCAAGAACACGATCTGGTTCCTGGGGCAGGTCATTGAGGCATCAGGAGTCAGCGCTGACCGTGATAAAGTGAGCGCTGTAAAAGCCATGCCAGCGCTCAGTAACGTCAGCGAGGTGAGACGCTTTCTGGGGATGACAAACTATCTGGGGAAGTTCCTGCCTCACTTGCTGAGAGAACATGACCTCTCTATGACCCTAATGCTGAAACACTTGTCTCCGCTGACTCATCCTCATATGGGATGGGCGCCGTTCTTCTCCAGCAGCAAGCAGATACAGAGTGGAAACCTGTGGCGTGTGCTTCGAGAGCCCTCAGCAGCACCGAGCAGCGATACGCCCAGATTGAGAAGGAGGTTCTAGCATCCACACGGGCCTGTGAGAGGTTTGCAGAGTTCCTCATTGGGAAGAGTTTTCACATTGAAACCGACCACAAGCCCCTGATTCCTCTACTAGGCTCAAAGAGCTTAGATGAACTTCCTCCACGCATACAGCGTCTACGCATGCGTCTAATGAGGTTTGCCTCATATCACATGTGGCTGGCAAAGACATTGCAGCTGCAAATGTGCTGTCCCGAGCTCCTGTCAGCCACACTGCAGAAGGATTGCAGGAGGAGGAAATCAATCTCTATGTTGACTCTGTCATAGCGAGTCTCCCAGCTACAGAAAAGAGGTTAAGAGAAATTCAGAGACACCAGGAC
>NW_025743772.1:0-13283 GCF_021292245.1 Micropterus dolomieu
AGTCTGCCTTCAAAATGTCCACCTCCACTCCATTTATTATCCTAAATTAGATGCACCTGTTTGAGGTCGTTAGCTGCATAAAGACACCTGTCCACCCCATACAATCAGTAAGAATCCAACTACTAACATGGCCAAGACCAAAGAGCTGTCCAAAGACACTAGAGACAAAATTGTACACCTCCACAAGGCTGGAAAGGGCTACGGGGAAATTGCCAAGCAGCTTGGTGAAAAAAGGTCCACTGTTGGAGCAATCATTAGAAAATGGAAGAAGCTAAACATGACTGTCAATCTCCCTCGGACTGGGGCTCCATGCAAGATCTCACCTCGTGGGGTCTCAATGATCCTAAGAAAGGTGAGAAATCAGCCCAGAACTACACGGGAGGAGCTGGTCAATGACCTGAAAAGAGCTGGGACCACCGTTTCCAAGGTTACTGTTGGTAATACACTAAGACGTCATGGTTTGAAATCACGGAAGGTTCCCCTGCTTAAACCAGCACGTCAAGGCCCGTCTTCAGTTTGCCAATGACCATTTGGATGATCCAGAGGAGTAATGGGAGAAAGTCATGTGGTCAGATGAGACCAAAATAAAACTTTTTGGTCATAATTCCACTAACCGTGTTTGGAGGAAGAAAAATGATGAGTACCATCCCAAGAACACCATCCCTACTGTGAAGCATGGGGGTGGTAGCATCATGCTTTGGGGGTGTTTTTCTGCACATGGGACAGAGCGACTGCACTGTATTAAGGAGAGGATGACCGGGGCCATGTATTGCGAGATTTTGGGGAACAACCTCCTTCCCTCAGTTAGAGCATTGAAGATGAGTCGAGGCCGGGTCTTCCAACATGACAATGACCCGAAGCACACAGCCAGGATAACCAAGGAGTGGCTCTGTAAGAAGCATTTCAAGGTTCGGGCGTGGCCTAGCCAGTCTCCAGACCTAAACCCAATAGAGAGCTCAAACTCCGTGTTTCTCAGCGACAGCCCAGAAACCTGACTGATCTAGAGAAGATCTGTGTGGAGGAGTGGGCCAAAATCCCTCCTGCAGTGTGTGCATCACATCATATTTTTTATATATATATATATATATATATATATATATCATACAAATAAATAGTTAACAAATCATACATTGTGATTTCTGGAATTTTTTTTTTGTTAGATTATGTCTCTCACAGTGGACATGCACCTACGATGACAATTTCAGACCCCTCCATGATTTCTAAGTGGGAGAACTTGCAAAATAGCAGGGTGTTCAAATACTTATTTTCCTCACTGTATTAGTTTCACCTTTTAAGTTGAATTACTAAAATAAATGCACTTTTGCATATATGCGATATGCTAATTTTTTGAGTTTCACCTGTATATAAAAGAAGCAGTTCGTTGAGCTAATTATATGAAAATGTACATTATGCTTAAAAACTTTGCCCTGGTTTCTTCTTGGCCTTCAGCTGTTTATATATACACCCCATATTAGCTATAAGTTGAATATTACTGAATAATTTTAAAGATTTATGTTTCAGAACACAGTAGACACTGAGTAGAACACTTGAATAGTTATACAATCTACTACTATGTCATTTCTAAAAGCAGATCATCGTGGACCAAGTGCAGTTCTTCCTTGGGCCGTCGCTGTTGTATCTCTCATTGTGAATGTCATCTGCATTATCTGCGTGATGTTCCTTTGGTATGTTACTACATCATCATTTTATGCTTTGACAGCTCTATCAATGTATTAGAGACTTTAGACAACATGTTTCACTCCAAGAACAAAGGTGAAACCAAACCAAGAGGACAGAACGTACATGTCACTGCAGAAGTCAGACCCATCAGAGTATGATGTTATTGGCCAACCTCAAAACTAATGTTACCTTCCCCTGAGTGTAGGGAAGATGGTTGTACCATGGTCTGACCGATCTGTTAAATCAAGGCTTTTCAAAGTCTGGGACTGTGGGTCATCCCTCAGACAGGAAAAAAAACCCTCACCATCCCTTACTTTACTCGCTTGGTTTCTCTCAGTGCCTATGAGATCATGAGTATGATGCACGATTCCATGGACATTCAACAATTGACCTAATATTTGTTCTGACATAATTTCAGACTACACAAATTACATTTAAAGAAGTCTGCCCTAAGGTATTTATTTGATCTCCTTTTGAGAACTACCAATAATGTAATAAATAATATTTTTTCGTCTCCATTCACTGAGCCTCCCCTGAAACAGTTTGGAGCCCCCCCTTGGGAGGCCCACCTTCCACTTTGAAAAAGTCTGTGTAGATCATATTTTAAACTTGTTTATGAATATTGCATTTCATTTAATAATTGTTTAAGATTTTATTAAACTGTAACTTATATTTTGCATTATACAGTATTATTTTTTCCACTGCATGCAGTATTTCCCCACACCACACACACCTGAGAGATTTCCACCTACCTAAAAAAAAGAGGAATTGTTATTTGTAGGATTGTATATATGTAATTGTTTGACAATAAAGGTTATTTTGATCTGTAGAATTGTTGTAGATTCTTGATTAATTTTATAGATTTCCTTTTCCACGTATCACAAACAGTAAAGAGTTGTTGTTGCTGCTGCTGCACAGAACTACAAACATTTGGCCCAAAAAGTAGTGAACCTAGCCAGATAATGCTTTTTTTGCTACTCCATTGTGTAAACAAAACTCACTTTACTCACGTTTTTTTTGAAACAATGTAACCTCTAGTTTGAAATAGAGATTTGAATTAGGTCACTTGGATGGAAGATGGATGCTGTGTTTGTAGTTAAGTGTGGTATCCAAAAGTGACCTTTCGGATAAAACATTTCCTTCTAGTTTATGCAGTGGATGTGTAATATACAGGCAAATTAATTATGACAGAATTGTAGCCAGTTCTTTGCTAGCAGGTCAAAGTGTGAAGAGGAATTTTTGAGAGATACTTGGACTATAATTATGGCATATGACAATGTTCATATTAATGATCACTACAGTGACTTTGAGAATAGATATTGTACAATACAAACCATGGAAACAGTTAACAATTGCTGACTGCAGGTTGTTAGTTTAGAAATAAGATGCAGATACTCTCTTTGAATCTACAGTTCTTTCATACACATAAGTTGTCTTGTTATATGATCAATATGTTAATTTGACAAAGTGTAATAAGTAAATGACAAATTATATACCATTAAAACAGTCTTATAAAAACTATGAGGAAAAGGTTTCAATGCATCTGCTCACCAAGTCCTCCAATCTAAACGACAACTTACAGTAGGTTGTAATAATCACATCAAATGTAATAATCACCCTCAAAATACGACTCGTATCCTATAAGAGCGCCCCTACCAGTGGCGTTCCAAATACGACTCACATAAGGTGCGTTCGAGATGACTGCGGCCGACTTGGTAGTCAAACGTGAGCTGCACCCGGAGGAAAAATCTTTTGCTCAGAATGGTCTTTTCTTTAACTCTTGAGAAAACACTAAGATCTCAATAGTATATCTTTTTGAGAACACTCCAATCTGAATTGTTGCTCCTAATACTCCTTAGGAGAAAAGGATGAGATGAAGTGAGATTGAGGATTTGAGACTTGGGTAAGACAAATGGATACTGAATTGAGATTACAATAGGATAAATGAAAGTAAAAGATGAGATCTCATCATTGTATCTTTTTGAGTTCATTAATGTCTTGCTTATTGCTCCTAAAAAGGAGTTGACAGTTGACAGCTCTGCCCCTCTCTTCACCCGAGTGTCCGAAACATGCGGCCTCAAATCAGATGAAACGATTACAAAATCGATCATCGATCTTCGGCCTAGGGTGCTCTGGTACCATGTACACTTATGAGCATCCTTATGCTCGAACATAGTGTTCACTATAGACAATCCATGACCAGCACAGAAGTCTAAAAACAAACACCCATTCAGGTTCAGATCAGGGGGGCTGTTCCTCTCAATCACACCTTTCCAGGTATCTCCATCATTGCCCACATGCACGTTGAAGTCTCCCAACAGAACTATGGAGTCCCCTACTGGAGCCCCATACAGAACTCCATTCAGGGTCTCCAAGAAGACCGAATACTCTAAACTGCTGTTTGGTGCATATGCACAAACAGTCAGAGTCCCCCCCCCCAGTACCCGAAGGCGTAGGGAGGCGGACCGCTCGTTCACCGGAGTAAACTCCAACGTAGCGGCGCTCAGCCGGGGACTTGTGAGTATCCCCACACCCGCCCGGTGTCTCACACCTTGAGCTACTCCAGGGAAGAGTAGTGTCCATCCCCTAACATCTTCCAATGGATAGTGGGTCCAAAGGATGGAGAGGGGGGTGCCACGTTGCTTCTTCGGGCCGACGAGCCCTCCCTCTGGGTCTGGCTCCAGACGGGGGCCCCAGGCTTCCTCCTGGCAGGGTCTCTCCTCCTCTTCCTTGTTTTGTCATCAAGGGTCTTTGTGAACCATTCTCAGTCTGGCCCCTCACCTAGAACCACTTTGCCTTGGGAGACCCTACCAGGAGCACTAGGCTCCAGACAACACAGCCTCCAGGTTCACCGGGGCACGCAAACCTCTCCACCACGATAAGGTGATGGTTATTTGGGGAAGTAACCCCTCTAAATACGTGGCACCTTATATTGCAAAACTCTACCAGTTATGTTAACACTCATGTAAATACATGTTAGACCTGTGGTCTTTGTAATTATTTTCTAAGTCTTATACCAGAACAGTTTTACATCAAACAGTGACTTTCTTGACTTTAAAATCTATCTTTTAAATTCACAATCATGTGTAATTCAGGGCACAATTCAAACAGGATCAATATATTTGTGCTGTCCCTCTTTTGAAATAAGGTCCCATGGTGGTCCACCGGAAGAGGAGGGTCTTAGGCTCTCTATACTTAGCTAAATTAAGAAACAACTTTGTATAATATATAAAGCAAATCTAAACTAAATTAACACATTGCAGACAAAAGATAACTAAATAGGGAAAGAGTGGAACTAAACCAAACATTAAACTAGGGCAAAACTAAAACCAAAATGGACGCAAAAACAAGGAACAGAACGGGCAAACCAAACCAAAAGAGGGGTAAAACAGCAGTGGTCCAAAACAAGGAGGAACCTGGAAAAGTGAGGGAAACAATTAGCTAGGCTTACCTTACTGTGTTAAAATACATTTAAAAACCATGGATCTACTCACCACCTCTGAGATGGGTCATGAAGATACATCAATGGTCACAGAGCAGGAGAAAAGGAGGTTCCTAACAGTGCTTCAAACAGCAGGTAAGCCACATAATCAACTGCTCAGGGGAAAAGCTGTGCATGAAAGTGTTCCTTTCACATACCTGGGAAACAAACACCAACCACAACCACAGCAGGGACAGATCAGGAAGCAGAGAGAGAGCAAGAGAACACAGGTGTCTTATATACCCTAAGCCTGATAAGGAGGTTGGCCAGGGGAGGAGTTAAGTCAAGGCTGCATTCAACACCACCACAACCTGCACTTGAGGAAGCGTTCCCCACCACACTAACATAGCTAATGCTACTACGTAACTTGGTTAAAAAAATCAATCTTGTTTCACACGGGAACTGAATGCCGGTCTCCTGGGTGAAAAGCTGCTAACTTACGATCCATTCACCCAACCCACCCCCACTGAAACATAACTTTGTGGCTATTTATAAAACGTGACCATTGTTGTCATGTATTTGCGTTGTGCAGCCACTGGAGGTTGTTGCCACAATAAACGCAAACATGAGAATTTTGTGTGGCTAAAACAACCTATATGGTCATTGGTCGACAGGCTCCAGCTACTGGTTTGTTGGTTTTGAGAGCTCTAAGTGGCCATCCATTCAAATCTTTGTTTTACTCCGTTTTCCCGTGAACCAGATAATTTTCTCGAGATAACTAAAGTTGTTTTCCCGTGATAACCAGATCATTTTCTCGAGATAACTAAAGTTGTTTTCCAGGATCATTTTCTTGTGATCTCAAGATAACAAAACAATGTTTTAATTAAGGCATTGGCAGGTGAGTTTCTTTAGGATCATTTGAAAATAGCTTCTAGTGTCACTGGTTAGCTCAGCTGGTAGAACACAGGACTCCCAGACAAAAGGTTTGATCCTTGCTTTGAATGATTCTTTTTTCTTCTTTTCTATCATTTTATTATCCTCTTCAACAAAGTTCTTATAAAGGGATTCAGGGGAATCCAATCACACATTTCCCAACAGCTATTTCTGAGGTGTGCAAAACAGCCGTCCGGAAATGTGTGATTGGATTCCCCTGAATGAGAAGCACAGGAATTTCCTCTGCCTGGGGATGATAGGGAAATGAACAGTCCATAGGTTGATGGATGTGGACCAATCGCTAGGACGCACGTACGCTCCAGCACATGCTTTATTGTGAGCATGTGAAACAGTTTCTTCATAAAAAGTTTGTTAAGAGGATAATAAAAAAAGATGAAAAAACTCATCCACAACCCCTTTAATTTGAGTCCTGTGCTCTACCAACTGAGCTAAGCAGTGACACTGGAAGTGTTTGAATGGAGAGCTTCAGTTTACGGTAGTCGCAAACTCACAAACAAAAGAACAAGCAGATGGGAAGCACGGCAGAGAAGCCAAACTTATAGACAAATAACAAAGGAAATTGCCAGGTTATGCCTAACGCCCTCAGGAAGAGGAACGAGGTATGTTGAGTGTTGCTGGAGTGAAGTGTTTATGTTTCTTGTTGTAAATGGGTTTTGCTATGCTTTGATGAAGAGCAATCAGCCTTGATGTGTTAATCCAGTATGTGATTTTATTCGGTAGAATGGATAGTTTTAGTGTAAAGCGACAGTTATTTGTGTATTTAATTAGGGTTGTTATAGCATGTTTGATTTTAGCTAAATGTGATGTACATAAAGGTACTTATGTTTATATTTATCTGTATATTTTTATAGTTTTCACGGTGTACTACGGTCTAAGGAGAAATAAATAAAGAAACCGTAAAGACATCAGTCAGGACTCTCTGCATCTTACTTAAATCCACGGGGGCAGTTACAACAAGTGTTCACAACTTTATGTTCTTTTCTTTACTGTTTCTGGCGCTGTACAATGCAATCGCCCCACAACTCACTCCCTCCCACCTCTCTCTCTCTCCCCCCACTGTGTCTGCTCGGACTAATAGCATGCACGTAACTCAGAATAGAGCTCGCCCATTTAAAAAGATCCAATCTGTATCGGATTTGGACCACATATTGAAGTGGCCCAATTCCGAACTGGAAAAGACCAGATTCCATGTGACTTGGCCTGTTCACACTGTCAAAGATCAGATTTGAGTCACATTGGCCTGCAGTCTGAATATAGCCTAATATTCACACACATACATATACTGGTGGAACAGCTACCAAGGGCAATTCCTGGTTCACTATCTTGCCCAAGGGCACATCAATCAGAAGCTTCCACCAATCAGATAGATAAAAGGGAGAGTCAGAGTCAGTTCTTTCAGTTTTAGAAGAATGGATCCAGAGAAATATAAAGAGAAAGGTCTAGGACATGAGAGAGGAGCAGGAGGAGGAGGAGGAAGAGCAGTACAGAGAGGAGGAAGAGGTGAAGGAAGAGGAACAGTAGGAGTTGGAGGAGGAGATGGGATAGGAGGAAGAGGAGGAGGAGATGAGATACTAGTGATGACAAACGTTAGAAACATAAATTAATAATTTCTTTTACTTTTTAATTTACTTTTAATAAACATAATATAAATACCAGATAAAAAGAACAGTAGCTACACTAGCAGTGATGTTAAATTGTTAAAAGTTTATAAAAATACAAGTTCACAAATTCACTAAGATATATTTTAATAAATAATGATAAATAGCTTAAATTAAAGCAACAATTAACCTACAGTATTGTTTGCTTCCATTCCAGTGCACTTGCATAGAATCGTTTGACATATGGTTACACTAGCTAATGTAAATATGCCTAATAAGCAAAATCTTGATAATTTTATTTTGTCAGTAATTTTACCTGTATTTGATAGATGTAAGGTGTACATTTGCGTTACTTTCATAAGTTTGTTGTTCACGCACTATCCACCCGCCATAGTAGCGCCTGTTCTGCGTGCTCGAGGAGCCAAGGAGACAGAAATTTGGGAAAAGAAAAAGGCCCAAAGATGGGAGAAATTGAATAGTGAGGAGAGGAAGAGTCAGAACCACTCTGCTTTAGAGCAGAACCCCTCAGCAGAAATCACTGTGGAGAAAAGAGAGCAGGAGAACAAGCTAGAGGTAAAACACAACATTTACCTTGTTAAATCTTTTTGAATAAAAATAATGCTGATAAGTAAAGGTGACTGCACTAGAGAAACGGTGCTTAAGAGCTGGGAGGATTACAGTGTAGTGGACCCACCAGTGTGTTTTAATTATTTTATGCCAAAGAGAGATTCCAAATTCTCTTGTGTTGAGACCCCCCCCCCCCCCCTCTTTCATGACAGCCTGACCCAAGTGAAAGGTTTGCTTTCCCCTAAGTGATGTTTTGGGTAGTTTGATCGTAAAACCTACCACGTCCGGTGAAGTTGACGCAACAGACTCTATGCATGACTATTAAAATGACAATATTACCCTTTTCCAGAGAATAACCTCAACCTGAACCAGGCTGTGAGGACCTCAGTGACCATAAAGGTGTCACCCCGACACTTCCCAGAGCCTAACTTCATCCGGAACCTGCCTATCAGAACCCTTTTGAATAAAGGTCAAGAGACGCTAAACTGCCCCCACACAAGGTAGCCATGGCAACCGTGCCCCCCTTTCTAATTACTCCAAACATCAAAGACCCCCTTCTTCAGTCTTGATTCTATACCCCACCAAAGAGCCATTAACATGGACTCTTAACCTGCCCCCTATGCTTCAGATAGGTTTAATTTACAGCAATGATCACTGACATTCCTTTAATTTGTGTTTTAACTAATGCATTGTTCCAGCACCTTGATATACTCTCTTAGAAATGATATGATACAGAAATCATGTGGTAAATAATTAATTTCCCAAGCTCCTGAGCAAATGATTGTTTTAAAGAAATAATCAAAGTTATCTCAGTCTCCTCTCATGGGACCAGAGCTCCCTCCAGAGGACAAAATAAGTATTACATGTAATGCGTCTCCCGTGGTTTAATGTATCACTCTGTATTTTATTGTGTATAATCTGACGCCATGTTCATGTAACTTGCTTATATTCTCTATGTAAGAATGTTTAACAGCCAATATTATCCCGGAAATGTTTAGTTAAGTTTCTTCATCTGCTGTAAACTTGAAAAATGTTCTAATCGTTACGACGGTTAATTGTTTTCCCTCCTTTTATCAAATGCTTACAGCTAAGAACGGTATAACTGTTTATGACATTTACTGTTTGATTGCGGGAAGGTATTTGATTGAAATACACGCAAATAGACTTTCAAATAGACATTAAAGTTAACGGACATCTTCTCTCAGGTGACCGGAAATAAAGCCTCAGGAGACACGCCCTAGGAAATAAAACTCCGCGCAAGACTCACGCTCTCACTCTTTTCTCTTAGTGATGGGAAAAGTCACTTTTGAAAGACTCGAGTCACCAAATCTCATTCATTAAAATTAACTAATCTTTTTTTGTGTCATTTCGTTCATTTTAACTAGGCTGCTTATTGCGGCGCTGCAGCCCTCTAGTGGGTGATTTTTTAAAAAACAGCGCAGTTCAGCTTGACACACTAGATGAATAAAACACACTCTTATTTAAAAAATTTTACAAATTTAAATATAATCTCAAACACTGCAGGTTGTTCACCAGTCAGGAGCGCTGAAACATCAGCATGGCTCTGTTGATAAATACAAAGTAAAAGTTGAGTTGCGTTCCCCTTCGAGGGAACTCGAACTGCGTCGGTGACGACACTATGGGAACGCCTCTGGGCGTGGCAGGACTGAACTATGAATGAAACTACTCCAATCCTATTGGTGTTGCTAGAACGGTAGTGTGTGACGGCGTAACCGGAGGGGTATATGAGCATGCCGGCACACAGGACACATTAGCCTTTTTCTATTCAGCAGGCACTCTGAGTATGTTTGGAAGCTCCACTATCGAGAAAGTTGTCTTACCTGGAAGTCCTGACGAAGCAGTAGAGACCATGTCTGGTAATCAGTTCCGACAATGTGTTTTTCCATGCCCACGCTATATCGCGGCTGGGGAGACTCATGAGATGTGTGTTTCCTTTCTGGGGATGTCGCACGCCCAGGCAGCTCTCGAGGGGGCTGCCTGCGGCCATGGCGAGGCCCGGTCCCTGAGGGTGCTGAGGTCTCGTACAGCTGTCTTTTGGAAGACGGTCGGATGCGCTCTCCCCGTGGCTCCGGCCCCGCGGTTGCTGAGGCGTTGCGGCGGCTACGGTCATGGGGATCACAGCGTGATATCTCCAAAGGCGTCGGGACGGCTGAGGCCTTTTTCCGGTCCTCGTCTGCTGACTCCGCCTCCTCTCTTCCCCGTTCGGGAGCCCGTTTCTCGGCTTCTCCCGTCCGAGGTATGAGTTTGGAGAGGCTTGCACAGTCTGATTCTGAGGAGCTAGACGTGCTTAGCATCATGGAGGATGACTTCCGGGAGCCGGGCCGACGTCATCAGTCCGCGCCCAGCTATGAGCCGCGGGCCGGCAGTAACCTCAATGAGCTTTTCTGCAGCCCAATTGCCACCCCCGTGTTGATCCTCGCCATTCTTTCCTGATTTTCACAATGAGTTGTGTAAATCATGGAACAGGCCGAAAAAAAAAAAAAAAAAGAGCTGTTCTGCACGGCTGACTGCGTCCCCTCTGCTGGACTACAGCAGCGTGACAGAAACTAAGGAGCACGGCTTTGGAACGATGCCTCAGGTGGAGGAAGCACTCGCGAGCTATCTTTCTCCCACCCTCGCTTCATTCCTTCAGACGTCGGCGCTCCCCACCAAGCCGTGTCGGACGACATCCGCTTTGGTGGGCAAGGCCTACATGGCTGCGGGTCGAGCTTGTGCAAGCCTGCACACCATGGCCACCTTGCCGGCGTACCAGGCCGATCTTCTCAAAGACTGTGACCTAGGGGGAGGTCCCTCTGAGGAGGACCTGACTGAGCTCCGTAGAGCTACGGACTTAACACTCTGTGTGAGACGGCCCGTTCCAGTGGCTACGGAGCGCCATCTGTAGCTCAACCTCTCGGGCATCCAGGGGAAGGAGAATGCTTTTCTCCTGGATGTGCCCCTCTCTCCTACTGGTCTGTTTGGTGAGGCAGTGGATGCTGTCGTCAGCAGGTTTCAGCACACCAAAGGCAGGGAGAGGCGTTTGAGCAATATCTCCCCCGCTGGTCTGGGTCCAGGACAGCTACAGCTGAAGAGAGACGAGCTCAGCCCTCGGCTAGCTCCTACCCCCGGAGCAAAAAGCGAAGCGTCGCTTCCCGTAGTCCCTCTCAACAAACCTGGGACGTGAGGCGACGCTCTCGCCCACAGCCCCCCCGCTCGGGGAAGAGGTCCTGAGGTTTCAAGTAGGGGGGCCCACCACCACCACCACCCCCCGAGAGAGACTGACCGAGGTCCAGGCTGCTGTTCCGGGACCACCCCCCGCAGAAGTTCAACGGGGTGGTCTGGACTGCGGTGCACGCGGGGCAGAGCCAGGTGTTGGGACAAGAAGTTCGCTCTCTGCTGGAAAACGGGGCCAGAGAGCGTATTTTCCCGCCAGTCAGGGAGTCCGGGTTCTACAGCCAGTACTTCATAGTTGAACGGATGGGTTGCGTCTGATTTTGGATCTGCGGTCGCTGAACCAATCTCTGAGGAGATTCAGGTTGAGGATGCTCACCATCCCCGCCATCATCAGTTCCGAGGATTGGGTTGCCACGATAGATCTGCAAAGACGCTTATTTCCTGACTCCATCCGTCCCTCTCACAGGAAGTTCCTGAGGTTTGTCTTCAAAGAAGAGAAAAGAAGAGCGACTTACCAGTATCGGGTTCTTCCGTTCGGCCTAGCACTCTCTCCCCACACGTTCACCAAATGCATGGATGCAGCTCTGGCCCCGCTGAGGCTCCAGGGCATCCGCATACTGAACTACATTGATGACTGGCTCGTCCTGGCCCAGTCTCGAGAGTTAGCGGTTCAGCATCGAGATGTCGTCCCACCTTCAACGTTTGGGGCTGCAGCTCAATGCGAAGAAGAGCGTGCTGACGCCCGCCCAACAGACTACATTCCCAGGGGTGGTGTGGGACTCAGCGACGATGCGGGACCACTTGTCTCCTGCACGCGTCGACCCCATTTTATCCTCAGTGACCAGAGTGCAGTTAGGACGCGCCATCACTGTAAAACACTTTCAGAGGGTGTTGGGTCTCCTGGCAGCAGCGTCCAGTATAATACCTTCTGGACTACTGCACATGAGAGCCCTGCAGTGGTGGCTAAAATCCAAGGGATTCTCCCCGAGGGGAAATCCGCTCCGTCTGATACGGGTTATAAGCAGATGCCTTCGTTCCCTGTCTGTATGGAGGAAATCTTGGTTCCTGTCCCAAGGTCCCGTGTTGGGAGCGATCTGTCGCCGAACAATTATTTCAACAGACGCCTCACTCACGGGATGGGGCGCGGTCATGGACGGCCGCTTTGCGAGAGGCTCCTGGGAGGAGCATCATTTCTCCTGGCACATAAATTGCCTGGAAATGTTGCCGGTATTCAGAGCTCTGAGGAGTTTTCTGCCCGCTCTCCGCGGTCGCCACATCCTTGTCAGAACCGACAATACAGCAGTGGTGGCCTATTTGAATAATAATAATAATAATAATAATAATAATCCTTATTTGTAGAGCACTTTTCAAAAACAAGTTACAAAGTGCTTTAACAAGTGTAAAGAATAATACAAAAAACAATACAAGATTAAAGCTGCAAGCAGCGTTGGGCGGGCCCTCGCACTTGTAGCGCGTCCGCGCGTGAACCGGCCGAGTTGCATATTCTGGAGCTCTGCCGGTGCGGCTGTGAATTTCCTACGCGGTTCCGACGCCACATGAAGGTGCTATATGTCACTTCCTGTGTCCCCTATGTGGAGCTACATAGCACTTGCCGCTATGAATATAAATCGGTATTGGCGTGTAGATGTCTGCGGGGTGGGAGAGTTATCAAGCACGTAAAGTTTGTTTCAGATGTGACCATGTACACTGAACAATAATGTACACAAACAATAAAATAAATTCCTTGCCTTGTTGTTTATGTGTACATACAGAGGGAGAATGTGAGAACAGCACACATTTCATCGTTACTGTGTGTTAGAGCATGGGAGAACAGTGGATACTTTTAATACAGCCCACACCCCTAATACTGTGTAACTATAACAAGTAGA
>NW_025743773.1:0-1674 GCF_021292245.1 Micropterus dolomieu
CCAACTTTATTTATAACACGCGGAAGATGAGTACAGTGACAAACTCAATGCTGCTCACTTCAAAAGGTTTCCTGTCCAACACAGAATCACACCTCCTAAGAAAGGATGTTTCATTTGGTACATTTAACCATCAGTTAGGCTGCTCATAGGAAGTAACAACAACATAGATACTGCTGAAAAAACAAAAAGGATTAAAATGCTGACACAATATAATAACAAAATCAATATACAAGTAGAGAAAGTTGAGTGAATTATACTCAAACATAAATATAGAGTTTCCTGGGATGGGTGCTTTTGATATTTTTATACATTTGTTAAATAGATGCTCTGTTGTTTCTACAGGTGCATCTCAGTTTTTTAAATTCATAATTATAATTAAAGTTATAAATATAATATATAAAAATTGACCTGAGAATCAATTCAAAACACCTGCAAATGTTTCCTGATCCTTTAATCTCTCAGTCTGGTTCAGTTCAAATAAACTTTTCTAAGATATTGTAATTTTTTTAGATGCTCCTGTACATTTATGGGTGTCTATCGTGGTGAAACTAATGGTGAGTCGCTCTAAAGGCTGCTGTTGCAAGGAATTGTGGGAAAGCATTATCTCCTTTCCTTATATAAAGAACTGTCCAGTGTAGCCTTTGCTAAAGGAGCTAAGAAAGGAAGCATTTAACAGCCTTTACTTACCATTTAGCATTGTCACAAAAAGTTCACACTTTATTTGTGTCAATGACCCGTTTCACCACATGAAAGGAAGAAGTTGTTGAAGGTGTGAAGAGCTCTGGAGGTGTTAAACCTCTACAGAAATATAGATGTTAAAATGACTGCATGATACAGAAATAACAGTAAAAACTAATACATGTTTAACTACAACACAGCACTAGCACATTAAAGTGTCTGACAGCAAGTTCATCAAGCTAAATGTCCCATATATTATCATAAAAAAATTCAAATAATAAAACATTTATCAGTTCTCAGTGTAAATTACCTGTAATGATATGAGCTGTAACTACACTGTGGTCTCTTATTTGTTTGGTTTGTTGACGGTGGCGTAGAGGTCGCTGGGATCAGCTGAGGCTCCAGCAGAAGAAGAAGAAGCTTTCACGCTGCTGTAGGTCACTGTGTTGTTGTCAGGTAGTCTCTGGTTACCAGGTAAATAAATCACAGAGAAATATTTCAGCTCTAAACTTACAGGTTATGTTAATCATTGTGAACAAATGTTGGTCTGAATGTTCTCACCTCGAGCTCTGATGAGAAGAACAGTAATCACAGTAATTAGGAGGAGTTCAGCCACACGCATAACCAACATTATGTAGTCCAGAGCAGAACAATCTGCACGAGCTGTAGAACAGAAAAAAATCAACAAGAACTAAATGAAACGTTAGATTCATATGTTTATTATGTGGAGAGAAAGAGGCTGACAGGAAGACAGAGAGACTCCAGAGAAAGATGAGTTACTACCTTGTAGTTTTGTTGAAGCATCATTGGTTGTTGTTGTGGCTGTAACTGATTTTGTGTTTTCAGTTGATGTTGTTGTTGTTTCTGTTGTCAGAGATATTGTGAGAGAAAGAAAACCAGAGTAAAGTTCATCACTGTGAAAAGTCATCAAATAAACAAATGTTTTGGTGGTTTTAGTCATCTTGAACAGCTCAGCATATTCTCACCTGTTTTCTC
>NW_025743773.1:1694-3624 GCF_021292245.1 Micropterus dolomieu
AAAGACAAGACTTTTAATATTACCTACATGTATACGTTTCTGGGCCTCTGGGGAAGATGGGTGTTCTCTAGTCTTCATTACAAACATAAAAAGGGACAGCATAAAATCCATGAAAGTACTGTAATGAATAAATCCCTGAGAGTTTTCGTTGCCTTTATAACAAAGATAAATAGAGAACTCACGGGAGTCGTATCTGTCTCAATAGAGAACATGCGTAAGCTCAGACACTTAGCGCACTGAGCTGTTCTCAAAACCTAGATGTCAGATGCCAAGGGATTCATAATAGTGTTACAGTGTTGACACAAAGATACTAAACCTATTTCACTAAATGTCTTGGAATCGCTGTAAAATTTATAGCCTATATTTAGGCTAAATAAAATGATTAGGTTATATATTATTTATATTGTTGATTTCATTAACTTTATTGTTGATTTTCTTGTTATTGCCGGTACGACAATAATATAAAAAGCCTAAATAGTAAGTTAGAAAAATAATGTCACTTAATATCGGTCACAACTGACATATTTAGGCAGAATATGACGTTTTGTGAGTTTTGTGCTGTGAAAGTCAGACGAACACACCTGGAAACATGTTAGTTCGACCTACGTTGGCTCAAACTAAGTTAGTTCAAAGTATGACAGTTTAGGGAAACGGTCGTATTTCAGTTTTGTTTGTGTAACGATGCATCGTACCAACATAGTTCAACGTTACCTTACGTGGTTGTTCGGGAAACGCACAACAGCTCAGCATATTCTCACCTGTTTTCTCACCTGAGGACTGAGGGCTGAAGGTGAACAGCTGCACTTTTCCAGAGTCACCATCTGTCACTTCACACTTCAAGTTAGACTTTGATTTGTAACTAAAATGAGAATCCAGGAAAGACACAGTGGCGTAGCAGACAGACTGTGATGTATTCATGTCTTTGTTATCTTTGTCCACATCTTTACCCTCATACAGCCACTTCACTGTGTGACTACAGAACTGTTCATATGTCGACACAGAGCAGATTAACGTCACCTTATCAGCGTCCTTACGTTCAGTCACTGGTGAAGATGGAGATATTGTGAGAGAAAGACAACTAGAGTAAAGTTAACTTCATCACTGTGATCATAATTATTGTAATGTTTCAGTATATTGTTCTAACAAGACAGTTTGAGCTGAAAACATTATGATGGAAATACTCACTGGTAACAACAGACAGATGTTGATGTTGTCTTGATATCAACTGTCTGCAGGTGTAACGACCAACATCCTCGACTGTGACCTTCTTTATAACCAGAGAACAGTTCTCTGTAACACTCAGTCTGTCTGATTTAGATTTGGCTTCATTGTGAATCTGCCCAAGTTCAATCAGCTCTACTGCTGATCTGCCCCCTGAACCACTGAAGAGCCATGTAGTATATTCACATTTTTGCTGACCGTCTATCATATTTTCACAAGGCAAAGTGACGTCATCTCCAACTCTGACAGTGAAGGAGGGGGGAAGTTTTTCAGCTGCTGCTGTTGAGAAAATGATGAAAAATAAAGTGAAATGAGAAAATGTCTGTTATGTTCATAGTTAGTGACGATTATTTCTTTATCCTTAGTTTCCAAGAGTTCACTAAACTCACCACATTAGAAACAACAGATTTGGTTTTCTTAGTTAAATCAAATGTAGCTAATAAAGAATCTTTAATAATATTGATCAAGTTATTTTTTACAATGTGCCTTCCATTTATATATGTGATATATGTATTCTTACCTGTAAACTGAAGCACCGCTGGAAGAAATAAAGAAATCCATTTGAACTCAACCATCATGATTCTCTGAGTCTCTCCTTCTTCTGTCTCTTGTTCTCGTGCTCAGAACTGTCTGAGTTTCTAAACTAGTGCTTTAGTAGAGAGACGCTGCAGCTACTTCCTGTGGTTAGGATGATGTCACTTCCTCATAG
>NW_025743774.1:0-2492 GCF_021292245.1 Micropterus dolomieu
GACCACATAGAGACGCAAAATGACCCTAAAGAGATACCAAGTGATCACAAAGAGACGCAAAATGACCACAAAGAGACGCAAAACGACCACATAGAGACACAAAATGACCATAAAGAGACGCAAAATGACCCTAAAGAGATACCAAGTGATCACAAAGAGAAGCAAAATGACCACAAAGAGACGCAAAATGACTACAAAGAGACACAAGATGACCACATAGAGACGCAAAATGACCCTAAAGAGATACCAAGTGATCACAAAGAGACGCAAAATGACCACAAAGAGACGCAAAACGACTACAAAGAGACGCAAAATGACCCTAAAGAGATACCAAGTGATCACAAAGAGACACCAAGTGATCACAAAGAGACGCAAAATGACTATAAAGAGACACCAAGTGATCACAAAGAGACACAAAATGACCACAAAGAGACACCAAGTGATCACAAAGAGACGCAAAATGACTACAAAGAGACACCAAGTGATCACAAAGAGATACAAAATGACCATAAAGAGACACCAAGTGATCACAAAGAGACACCAAGTGATCACAAAGAGACACAAAATGACCATAAAGAGACACCAAGTGATCACAAAGAGACGCAAAATGACCACATAGAGACACCAAGTGATCACAAAGAGACACAAAATGACTACAAAGAGACACCAAGTGATCACAAAGAGACACATAATGATCACATAGACATAAAACGACAACAGACGCAAAACGACCACAGAGAGACACAAAATGACCATAAAGAGACACAAAGTGATCACAAAGAGACGCAAAACGACCACATAGATGCAAAATGACCACATAGAGACACAAAGTGATCACAAAGAGACGCAAAATGACCATAAAGAGACACAAAGTGATCACAAAGAGATGCAAAACAAACCACATAGACGCAAAATGACCACAAAGAGATGCAAAGAGATGCAAAGAGACACAAAGTGACGCAAAATGACCACAAAGTAACGTAAAACGACCACATAGAGACGCAAAATGACCATAAAGAGACACAAAATGACCACAAAGAGACAGCAAGTGATCACAGACGCAAAATGACCACATAGACACAAAACGACAACAGACGCAAAACGATCACAAAGAGACGCAAAATGACCATAAAGAGACACAAAACGACCACAGAGACGCAAAATGACCACATAGCGATGCAAAATTACCAAATAGATGCAAAGAGACACAAAATGACCACAAAGAGACAGCAAGTGATCACAAAGAGACACAAAATGACCACAAAGAGACACCAAGTGATCACAAAGAGACACCAAGTGATCACAAAGAGACACAAAATTACCATAAAGAGACGCCAAGTGATCACAAAGAGACACAAAATGACCACAAAGAGACACAAAATGACCACAAAGTGACACAAAATGACCACAAAGAGACAGCAAGTGATCACAAAGAGACACAAAATGACCACAAAATGACCACAAAGAGACAGCAAGTGATCACAAAGAGACGCAAAATGACCACAAAGAGACACAAAATGACCACAAAGAGACAGCAAGTGATCACAAACAGACGCAAAATGACCACATAGACACAAAACGACAACAGACGCAAAACGACCACAAAGAGACGCAAAATGACCAGAAAGAGACACAAAACGACCACATAGCGATGCAAAATTACCAAATAGATGCAAAGAGACACAAAGTGATGTAAAATGACCACAAAGTGACGCGAAATGACCACAAAGACACAAAACAACCACAGAGACGCAGAATGACCTCATAGAGACGCAAAATGACCACAAAGACACAAAACGACCACATAGATGCAAAATGACCACAAAGTGACGCGAAATGACCACAAAGACACAAAACGACCACATAGATGCAAAATGACCACAAAGTGACGCGAAATGACCACAGAGAGATGCAAAGAGACCACATAGATGCAAAATGACCACAAAGACACAAAACGACCACATAGATGCAAAATGACCACAAAGACACAAAACGACCACATAGATGCAAAATGACCACAAAGACACAAAACGACCACATAGATGCAAAATGACCACAGAGAGACACAAAACGACCACATAGATGCAAAATGACCACAAAAGACACAAAACGACCACATAGAGACACAAAATGACCATAAAGAGATGCAAAACGACCACATAGAGACACAAAATGACCATAAAGAGACGCAAAACGATCACATAGACACAAAATGACCACAAAGAGACGCAAAATGACCACAAAGAGACGCAAAACGACCACATAGAGACACAAAATGACCATAAAGAGACGCAAAACGACCACAAAGAAATGCAAAATGACCACAAAGAGACACAAAATGACCACATAGAGACGCAAAATGACCATAAAGAGACGCAAAACGACCACAAAGAAATGCAAAATGACCACAAAGAGACACAAAATGACCACATAGAGACGCAAAATGACCATAAAGAGACGCAAAACGACCACAAAGAAATGCAAAATGACCA
>NW_025743775.1:0-2721 GCF_021292245.1 Micropterus dolomieu
CAACTCAAAACTACTCTCTCAAAAGGAGACAGCGAGCCAACAAGGTAAGGCAACAATAACACTGGGTAAGTAACTGAGGGAGCAAGATTTAAAACTAAATGAACCGCTGAAAAGTCCTCTCTCCACTGAGGAGGTGACCAGACGCTGTTCTGGAGTCACGGAAGCTCTACGCTGGTGTTCAACCCACTGGCTGAATGGTAGTGATGTGTCCGTCCGTATCGAGGCTTCGAAGCGTGTGTCGAGTAATACAGGATGATTTTTGTGAAGCGCGTATCGAGGCTTGTGTTGATGACGTATTTGGTGATGTTTGAAGCCTCGCGAGCCGGCCGTACGTGACTGATTCAGGAGACGGTTTGCGGGTTTGGCGTGCGATCCGAAAGGAGCAGCAAAATGCAACGGACCCTCTTCAACATTTTGTGGACTTTTGAACTTGAACACAATTAGATTTTATCTACAGCTCATTTTAAATGACTAAAAAAGTTTATCAACCGATTTCTGTTACTCTCAGTGAGACTTCTGCACTCGTCAGCAGGTATTTTTGCCCACTGTTACTGATCTGTGTTGACATGAATAGGTGTATGAATGTTGTGCTGACATTATGATGATCCACAGTAACACAATGACAAAGTCCCTTTACTCATTTTAGGGAAAAGCTCATTGATTAGGACATAGTAATGTTGAGCTCCACATTTAAAACCTGAACACAACTGATTGGATTAGAAATAGATTATCTCCATCATTTATTTTTTATTCAGATTGTGGAGCTGCAGTTTGTCAGAGATCAGCTGTGCTTCTCTGGCCTCAGCTCTGAAGTCCAACCCCTCCCATCTGACACTGCTGGACCTGAGTCACAACAAGCTGCAGGATTCAGGAGTGAAGCTGCTCTGTGGTTTTCTGGAGAGTCCACACTGTAGACTGGAGACTCTGAGGTCAGTTCACTGACTCTGTTACTATTGTAGATCTGAGATGTTTAATTAACAATTGAACTTAATTTCTGTTCATACATAACTTCCATCCATGAAGTTGTAAAAAAATTGTGTTCATATTTTCATGTTTCTTGTACTAAATTTAGTCTGCAGTCACAAAGACTTGTGTTTCTTAAAGAAACTGTAGAAAATGTCCGCTGTTAGTCGTTAAAGTAAATGACACCATTTTTTCCTTCTGTGCTGAGATTAAAATGATGTGAAAGTTGTGGTGACACTAAAGTTCAGACATAAGGCTGATATTATACATTATAAACCTTCAGCTCTGAACAGATTAGAAGACAATGTTCCTGCTTCAAATCATTCAGTGTTTAATAAAGTTACATCATTTATTCTTTATTCAGATTGTGGCGCTGCAGTTTGTCAGAGATCAGCTGTGCTTCTCTGGCCTCAGCTCTGAAGTCCAACCCCTCCCATCTGAGAGAGCTGGTGCTGAGTAACAACAACCTGCAGGATTCAGGAGTGAAGCTGCTGTCTGATCTTGTGGAGAGTCCACACTGCAGCCTGGAGACTCTGAGGTCAGTAGAGGGTTGGAGTCAGTCCATGCTGGTTTCAGCAGTATTGTACTAAACACAGTTAGTATCAAAGCAGAGATCCAGTATTTCCTGTAAACCTCCAACCTTCTCAGCGGCTGCTTTCCTCAGTGAAGCTGTGAGAGGAGAATGGTGACAGGCTTCAGGATTGGACAGAAAGACAGACAGAGAGAGAGAGAGAGAGAGAACAGGCAGTGATCATGTGTTTGAGTTGATGTGAAGACGACTGTTGTTGTTGTTGTGTTCATGTCTCCAGGAAATAAAGCTGGATTCCAGCTGACAGCATCACAAGATGTATAGAGACAGTGGTCCTCATTCATCAAACTGACAGCTGATGAAGGGAGTCTCTGTAAACTCTGATTTATGACTTCTGCTCTCTGTCTTCTTCTCTCATCAGTTGGAGGTGATCTCTGTCAGAGTGTGAGGGGTCAGAAAGGTGGAGGTGTTGAGAGAGGATCAGCTGTGGATCTGGACTGCTCTGCTGCTGCTCTGTCCTTCTACACAGTCTCTGCAGACACACTGAGACTCCTCCACTCCTTCTGATCCACACTCAGACACCTCCTCCACTTGGACCTGGACTTTGTTTAGTTCAGATGTTGTGGAGTGGTGGAGAACTACAGTTAATCTTTACAATATATTCCTGATTTATTTTTGAAGTTCATGTGAATAAGCAGCATCCAGCCTGCATGCATAAAGTTCCCTCTCTGAAGCTTCTTACCACCAACACCAGACTTTTCTCTCAGTTTAACAGATAATAGTTTGTAACACAGAAACAAGAAGATAAAACTGTGGAAAGTTTGGATTTAACGGAAGCTTCACTGAGGTAAACTGAGATACCATTCTGAACACCTGAACATTTTAATACATTGTTTATTTTAGTTTTTCTTGACATGAAAGTAACACATAAACATACTAACTCTAAACCTTAGTGTCATTATTAGGGATTAAGATTATGGACATGTATGTGTTTTCTCATATTGTGACAGTTTATATTATTGTAGCATAAACATATTCAAATCAAGTTCAGAGAGCGGATAGACTCCATCAGACCTGCTGTTACATCCTGTTTTATTTTGTGTTTCCCTTTGATCATCTGATTGGCTGGCCCTTGTGCTGACTTGTGGGCTGCGTCTATATTGGTAGTCGAGTGTTCAACTCTCTCTCTGCTGCATCCAGTTTTTTGTGGTGTTTGGTATCGGTTTTTA
>NW_025743775.1:2741-5838 GCF_021292245.1 Micropterus dolomieu
TCCCTGTGTGTTCCTCTGGATGTGACAGAGGATCATCAGTGGATCTGGACTGCTCTGCTGCTGCTCTGTCCTTCTACACAGTCTCTGCAGACACACTGAGACTCCTCCACTCCTTCTGATCCACACTCAGACACCTCCTCCACTTGGACCTGGACTTTGTTTCGTTCAGATGTTGTGGATTGGTGGAGAACTACAGTTAATCTTTACATTATATTCCTGATTCATTTTTGAAGTTCATGTGAAAAAGCAGCATCCAGCCTGCATGCATAAAGTTCCCTCTCTGAAGTTCTGCTTCTTACTACCAACACCAGACTTTTCTCTCAGTTTAACAGATAATAGTTTGTAACACAGAAACAAGAAGATAAAACCTGTGGAAAGTTTGGATTTAATGGAAGCTTCACTGAGGTAAACTGAGATACCATTCTGAACACCTGAACATTTTAATAAATTGTTTATTTTAGTTTTTCTTGACATGAAAGTAACACATAAACATACTAACTCTAAACCTTAGTGTCATTATTAGGGATTAAGATTATGGACATGTATGTGTTTTCTCATATTGTGACAGTTTATATTATTGTAGAATAAACATTTATGCTGATATTCAAATCAAGTTCAGAGAGCGGATAGACTCCATCAGACCTGCTGTTACATCCTGTTTTATTTTGTGTTTCCCTTTGATCATCTGATTGGCTGGCCCTTGTGCTGACTTGTGGGCTGCGTCTATATTGGTAGTCGAGTGTTCAACACTCTCTCTGCTGCATCCAGTTTTTTGTGGTGTTTGGTATCGTTTTTTATTCATTTATTCGTATTCAAATAAACTTGCATGCAGTAAGCTCTTCTCCTGGTGTTATGTCTATTGTTATGTTTGGTGTTTGAACCGTAACACCGCAATTCAAAGGAGACAATGTTTCATTTCAGTTATTTTTTATTATCTAATGTGTATTTTATAAATACAAATTCTTTATATAGCAGACATATGTCTGCAGTCAGATTAACACCAACAAGGAAGTGTAATGTGTCCCTGGACAAAGGGGGGGGCAAAATCAAAAGTAACAATCAGTTTCTGATGTGGCCCTTTTGTCACATTTAAGTGTACAGTATCTCCCAAAAGTGAGTACAGCCCTCACATATTTGTAAATATTTGATTATATCTTTTCATGTGACAACACTGAAGAAATGACACTTTGTGACCAGCTCGGCGATGTCGTCATGGAGGAGTGGAAGAGGACTCCAGTGGCAACCTGTGAAGCTCTGCTGAACTCCAGGCCCAAGAGGGTTCAGGCAGTGCTGGGAAATAATGGTGACCACACAAAATATTGACACTTTGGGTCCAATTTGGACATTTTCACTTAGGGGTGTCCTCACTTTTTTTGCCAGCAGTTTAGACATTAACGGCTGTGTGATGTGTTATTTTGAGGGGACAGCAAATTTACACTGTTGTACAGCTGTAGACTCACTACTTTACACTGGAGCAAAGTGTCATTTCTTCAGTGTTGTCACATCAGACATTTTTCGAATTTTAGTTTTGTTGCTCATCTTACTGGTGCATTTATTGCACACTCTTTAAAAAGTCATTTTATTTAATATAGATCATTTTTTATCTTCAAAGTGTGAGACTGTCAGCTGAGGAGAGTGAAATTAAAGATTACTCTTCCTACCGCTTTGTTGATTTAAATTGCAATTCCACATCCTTGTGTAGTTTTAGTCAGGGTGTGTGTGTGCAGGTGACGTAATATTTGTTACTGTGCGTGTTGACGGTGTTTTAAGGTGCTGAGGTTTCCTCCTCTGACAGGAATGCTGACGGTTCGGTGTGTTTTCACCCTGGCGACTCTGCTGTGATGTGCACTGAAGGTTTGTTTGCCTCGTAGTGCGACCGCAGCTCGGTGTGGTCTGTTGACACGATGTTCAGACTGCAGCACAGACAGATGTGCAGGCGTCTTGAGGCCAAGAAACCATCTGACCCACTCAGAATACAGACCGACAGACAGACACCAGGTCGGCAGAGGGATTCTGCTCAGTAGGAGAGCGGCAGCAGTACGTGGTGCAGACGAGCACTCCCTAAAAACAGACAAAGAAGATTGAGCAAGATTCTGTTTGCCGAGGAGGTAGAGCAGTTAATCCCTGACCAAGCCTGGCCTGATCAACCAGGACCGTTTTAAGGGACAGACCGGTTTGGAACTAAAGTCTTAAACGTTGATGAGAGCAGTCCACGCTGACTGAGAGTAAAGCCGGATTTATAGCCTCCTTCAGAGTCGTGTCAGCAATGTGCGTTGGTGTCCGCGTCGTTCTGCAGTTATACCGCCAAACTGCTAGCTGGAGGTGGCGTTACAGCACCCGCTGACCCAAAACCTGTGCATGGTTTTGTGCCTGTTCTCTGCAGTTTGCACTTTAAAGTGCTGACATGTGTCCTGTGTGTGAGTTAACCACGTAGAGCCGGGCGCCAGTTAAACATGTGCAGATGTTTCTGCAGGATACTTTTAGGAAAATGTTTTTCTCTCTGCTGAAGTTGTTAAATGTTCAACACAAGCAGGATAAAATGCAGTTTAAAGTAGTGATGATTTAAGTCTGGGCTGCATGTTTGCTTCACAGCTTCTGTACTAATAAAGTTGGTGACCTGGCTCTGTAACGCAGAGGCTCGCTGTAGGGACGCAGACGTTCAGAGGCCTGCTTCCCATGTTCCTCCCGTCTTTTCAGCCCGGCCTGAACTCTAAACTCAGCTCGTAGCTGTTCCCTCGACAGTGTTGCAGTAGCAGTACGTGTTGCAGTAGCAGTACGTGTTGCAGTGTAGCAGTACGTGTTGCAGTAGCAGTACGTGTTGCAGTGTAGCAGTACGTGTTGCAGTAGCAGTACGTGGTGCAGTACGTGTTGCAGTAGCAGTACGTGGTGCAGTACGTGTTGCAGTAGCAGTACGTGGTGCAGTACGTGGTGCAGTACATGTTGCAGTGTAGTAGTACGTGTTGCAGTGTAGCAGTACGTGTTGCAGTAGCAGTACGTGGTGCAGTGTAGCAGTACGTGGTGCAGTGTAGCAGTACGTGGTGCAGTACATGTTGCAGTGTAGTAGTACGTGTTGCAGTGTAGCAGTACGTGTTGCAGT
>NW_025743775.1:5858-19389 GCF_021292245.1 Micropterus dolomieu
AGTTAATCCCTGACCAAGCCTGGCCTGATCAACCAGGACCGTTTTAAGGGACAGACCGGTTTGGAACTAAAGTCTTAAACGTTGATGAGAGCAGTCCACGCTGACTGAGAGTAAAGCCGGATTTATAGCCTCCTTCAGAGTCGTGTCAGCAATGTGCGTTGGTGTCCGCGTCGTTCTGCAGTTATACCGCCAAACTGCTAGCTGGAGGTGGCGTTACAGCACCCGCTGACCCAAAACCTGTGCATGGTTTTGTGCCTGTTCTCTGCAGTTTGCACTTTAAAGTGCTGACATGTGTCCTGTGTGTGAGTTAACCACGTAGAGCCGGGCGCCAGTTAAACATGTGCAGATGTTTCTGCAGGATACTTTTAGGAAAATGTTTTTCTCTCTGCTGAAGTTGTTAAATGTTCAACACAAGCAGGATAAAATGCAGTTTAAAGTAGTGATGATTTAAATCTGGGCTGCATGTTTGCTTCACAGCTTCTGTACTAATAAAGTTGGTGACCTGGCTCTGCAACGCAGAGGCTCGCTGTAGGGACGCAGACGTTCAGAGGCCTGCTTCCTGCTCTGCTCTTCATTTATTTCCATGTTCCTCCCGTCTTTTCAGCCCGGCCTGAACTCTAAACTCAGCTCGTAGCTGTTCCCTCGACAGCAGCGGCGGGGTGTTTCCAGGAAACCTTCAGGACGCTGCTCGGGGCTCAAAGTCACGCCAATTAGTCAACAGAAATGTGAGACTTGTTAATCCCATCAGACGGTGATGTTCTCCGCAGGAAGTCTGGCTGCAGATCAAACGCTGACTGCTAATCTGTTACTGATCCCAGCTGGGAGGGGAACCAGCTACACGTGGTGCAGTAGCAGTACGTGGGGCAGTACGTGGCGCAGTAGCAGTACAGTAGCAGTACGTGGTGCAGTAGCAGTACGTGGGGCAGTACGTGGCGCAGTAGCAGTACAGTAGCAGTACGTGGTGCAGTAGCAGTACGTGGCGCAGTACGTGTTGCAGTAGTGGATGTAGTAATACACCTTTAGTTTTGAAGCATGTACTAAAAGCTGTGGAGGGCTGAGCAGACGTCCTGTGTGTTGTCTCCTCTTGGCTGAGTAATGACTAACTGTGTTTGCTGTGCGGAGGTGACCTGCTGGACCTGCTGGACCTGCTGGACCTGTTGGACCTGCTGCTGTGGTAGTCAGTAAATATAGTAGTCCTGTTAGTGATCCGGACCTTCGGACCAGAGACCTGTGCTGCTTTTAGGTTGCTTGGTAGATTTAAAGCTCTTACGTTTGCACCCAAACCATGAGACAAACAAACAGCCGGCGCACTGCAGGGCCCCAGTCTGCACGTGGTCACTCTGTTCTGACCCAAACCATCAGGCCCGTCCGACTTCCTGTCTGTGGCTCTCAGCTGCGAGCCCATTGGTTCCCCCTGAAGACGTAAACCTTTAAAAGTTTTATCTTTCCTCAAACAGCTCCTCGCTGTAGTTCTATTAAAGCAATGGGAGGAAAAGTGCATCTGTTTGGGACTATTTTCAGCGGCGGATGGATCCACATGTGGCGCTCCGGGCAGCAGGGCGGTGTGTGTGTGAGACGGCGTTTCCTCAGGTGTGTCCCACAGAGGCTGGTTTAATCATTTGTTATTCAGACTCGTTTCTACCAGCAGCAGCTTTGTCTGCCGGGCTGCACAACAACAAGCTTTTCTAAATAAATGATTGACCAGCTGTAGAGTGTACGTGTGCTCTGACAGATCAGGCCGCCGTCTCTCTGGTGAAACCATCCTGCTGCTGAGTCCCGCTGGTTCTCCACAGCAAACTCAACTGTTAAAAACTTTTAGTCCCTGGGTCTGGTTTCAAGGAACTAAAAGGTTCCTTCAGCACACTGTTGTGTGAGTTTCCACCGCGGTCTAAAGACCGACGAAAATCAGGCAAATTAAGCAGCTGACGGAGGCTGCAGGCCTGAACGCCTACAAATAGATGCGCAGGCATCATATTTGCATCATTATCAGCTGTTCGCTTGTTTGAGAGAGGAGACCGACGTCAGCTCTGTGTAGAAACCTCCCGACTGATGAAAACTTAAAACAACAACTCAGGACCCCAGAACTAAATTTAGACCCTGGTCCCTGCGGTGGAAACGCAGTGAGTTCCTCCAAAGGTTCCCAGTTCCAGGGTTTAGTTCCTGTTGGTGGAAACGCAGCTTTTGTAAGGTTGTCTTGATGGGAAAGCTCTCACACAGACACCGGGAAGGTAAAGGGAAGAGAGACGCTGCTGTTTATAATCAACAAGTATCAGTAAGTATTAGAAACTTTCCAGATGTTGGAGTGAAACAAAGAAGTTGGTTAAATCAACCCAAATATGAGATTGTGAGAAAAAGAAGATGAAGCAGTGTACAGTTTAGTCTTGGACTGTTATCCCCTTTATATAAAGGTTTTAAATAATCCATCAGGGGCCACCTGCAGACTAGATCTGGCCCTCCACCTCAATTATCTGGCCCCACGATGAAATCGGACCTTCTCCCTTTAATGGAGCTGCATCATCTCCATGTGAGCGGCTCTCAGTATAATCCAGCACAACATAACCTCCAACTGCGACGTCAGTGATGAACAGAGGTAGAATTTGCCCCCCCCCCCTTCTCTGTGCTGTCTGTTTGTGGCCCCTGTCTGGCCCGGGGACACATCAATACATGCATAAATAAATAATTAAACAGACAAAGGAGTAGATTAATCCTAGATTCTGTCTGACACAGTATGGTATGCAGCCTCTGACACTCAGGACGGGTATTAAACTCTCTAAATATGAAGCAGGATGTACGGCTCCTGTGAGGGTGGAGTACTTAATACTTGTCTTGGTGCACAGAGTGAGCTGAGTGTCTGTGGGCAGGTCATTAAACGTTACCTGACACACACGTCGTGGCTGGAACTGTGTTGTGTCTTTGTTTCCTCTCTGCAGAGCCGCTCAGGAGTTATTCAGAGTTTGAAAAAGCTGTTATGATGACCACACCCTGACTGAGTCACCCCTCCTTTCTCTCTTTCTCCGCTGACTTCTCAGGTTACTATTTTCTCCTTCTCTTTTCTCCTTCCTCTTTTCTCCTCTCTCGCTCCTGTGGACAGTTTTTACTTCTCGCTGCAGCTCTCAGACTCTGAACGCCACGTCTCAAAGGCCGTGTAACGATGAAACGAAGAAGCGTCGGTCTCTCTGAGCTGCAGCGGCGAGCAGGCCTGCATGTGTTGGCTTCACTCCAGACACTCTCACGCAGCCCGTTTCAGCAGCAGCAGAGGGAACTCACTTTAACACACCCGCAGAAATACTTTCCAAACGTTTCCACATGTTTTACAACGGGGGGAATGCGGACGGGCCAACGAGACGAGTCTTAAGACAACATGCGAACGCGTACAGTAACGTCACCCCCGTTGTACTGAACAGCCAGCCTGCGGAAGTAGTGGAGTGTTGTTCAGAGAGCCGACCAGCTGCTGTTTTTAATTAGAAGCTGAGGAGCTTCAGGGTCAGTCGACACGTACTTGAGATGGCATTCAGGGGCCCGGGGAAAGCATTTTACAGCTTGGGACAGAAACAAGCTTTCCAAAAGTTTTAATATTGCAGAGAAGATGATTGGCAAGTTACAAAAGCAGCTCGGTGACGTATTTGACAGTGCTTAGGAAGGCCAGACAGATATCTGTAGGCGCCCACTAAACTCCGTCTGGCTGCCGATTCAGGGACCCGGGACAAATATAAGATCTTTTATTCCCCGTCAGACCTCATTCCCTCCCGCTGCTGCTGCTGTTTTCCGCTCACGGTACAGTTGTTGTGTTTAATGGTGGCGCTGTGTTGTACTCTTCATATTTCATAACTGTGCTTTCATGGTTGTATGTTTATGTTTTGGAAAAGTCAAAGACAAATTTCCACTAAGGTGGACAATAAAGTCTAATCTAGTCAACCTGGAACAGTTGCTCTCCGTGGATAATGGATCCCAGAGGTGGGAGTTTCCACAGTGCGCTATGATCCAAGTACTGCATCCATCCAGTGTTATAAATCAGGAAGACTCCGCACACTCAGCCTGTTAGCATGACGTCCATGTTTGGGGTTCAGATATTTGAATCTTTAAAGCTCTTCCAGTCTGTCCAATATAAACCAGAGATGCTCACAAGTCCCTGAGCTAGAGCGCAAGTCCCTGAGCTAGAGCGCAAGTCCCTGAGGTAGAGCGCAAGTCCCTGAGGTAGAGCGCAAGTCCCTGAGGTAGAGCGCAAGTCCCTGAGGTAGAGCGCAAGTCCCTGAGGTAGAGCGCAAGTCCCTGAGGTAGAGCGCAAGTCCCTGAGGTAGAGCGCAAGTCCCTGAGCTAGAGCGCAAGTCCCCTTAAAACTTACCTGATTAACAATAAACCTGTAGCCTCTTTCTAGCCAACGGTAATAATTAACGTGATGGCAGCCGCGGGACATAAATGATTACGTTAATCGACCACCACAAGTTTGGGAAGTAAACCAGCACTCTTTTCATAATGAACAGTCGGAGTTAAACTCTTGTAGGTCGTAGTTAAAGCAAGAAGCAAGCTAACGTTAGATAAGCTAAACGTGTTTACTAACCTATTCTAGGTTTTTATTCTATTAACCCCGTCTCTGACATAAACAGCCCACAGGGACATTTCAGCATGTGAGCGGCTGCAGCTCATGAAGCTTTTTATGGTGTATTTTGTTCCTGGCTGTATGTTGATGTGTCAAGTATTTGGTTTTAGTAACAACATCCTGCCAGGAGACAGTTAGGAGGTTTTCTGGTGGTGTCGAACTGGGACGTTGGTAAACGTCTCAAACAAAAGACTGGTTACTGCGTGTCGATTATTTTCTCTGTTAATCGATTAATTGTTTGGTCTATAAATTGGTGAAAATCAGTTTTTCCCGAAGCCGGAGATGACGTCCCCGGACGTTTTGTTTTGTCCACAACCCAAAGACATTCAGTTTACTGTCACAGAGGAGCAAAAAACCTGAAAATATTCACATTTAAGAAGCTGGAATCAGAATTTTGCCTTTAATTTACTAAAGAAAAGAAACCTCGACAGGAACTGAGGTGAGACCTGGTTCCTTACTGAAGAGTCTACTTACACAAAAGTTTTGTTGTTTGCGTGTTTCAGGAATCCGTTACAGTACAGATGTGTCTATGGACGAGGTGAAAGCTCTGGCCTCGCTGATGACCTACAAATGCGCCGTCGTCGGTGAGTACACACACGTTTGTTCCTCTGTCCTCGTGGGGACGTCTCATTGACATAATGCGTTCCTGAAACCAAGTCTTGACCCTTAAAACGTCTGGCGTCCAGCACTTTGGAGCCCACAAATGAAAGTGACTGTTTGTTGTGGTGTTCCAGATGTGCCGTTTGGTGGAGCCAAAGCTGGAGTGAAGATCAACCCGAGGAACTACTCTGTAAGTTTCAACACGACCTTTCTGATCTCACTAGTTGTTCTCCAGTATCACGACTCGAGGGAAGTTTACCAGGTTGAACCAACGGGGGTCAAAGTGTCAAAACAAACACATAAAGGACGACGAGACAGAAAAGGCTTCGGGCCCCTTGTGATGATCCTCAGCAGGAAGTTGATAGTAAATTTATTTTTATGTTTTTAGTACACACAGTAGGGGAAAACAAAGTGAATCAAATAAATAAATATAAAGGAGAAACACAACAGCATAAATACCTCGGGAACAAGAGCAGCACACAAACCTTGAAACGTCGACTTGTCTCTGAGCGATCGGACAGACGATAAAACAGGTTTAAACGGACACCGTTCAGACCTGCAGAAACATTTGTTATGATTGTACCAGCAGATCAGGATCATCAGCTGACACCGGGCTTCCTGCCAGGGTTCCTGGTTCACTCTCGTTACCGGCTGCTACTGTAAACCTGCGGTTTCACCTCGAGTCTGCAGCTCACTGGTTTTTCCCTGTGATCAGTCGTTTAGGTCGTTTTCTAAGAACAAAGTCTCTGGTTTCATTTGAGGGTTTTATATCTCAGTAAACTGAATATCATAAAGTTTTAGACTCTTAAGATCAGTTTCTGATGTTTGATAGAAAAAACAAATAACCAGTTTACCGATGAGTTGATTTACGAGATTAATCGATATTTGAATCGATACTTTATTGATGATGATGGCATGGCGCCGAGGCCTCGTGATGAGTCGTGGTACTGTCACAGTGGCCTGGTAGTCCTTCATGCTACACCCAGCATATAAATAAAATAAAACAAAAGAATCAAGTTATTTATATCCATATATTTATGAGAACTGTCGATACCACGGTAAAAAATAAATCTGAACAACTAACAGCTGTGAGAGGATGTCCGGGACAGATGAGAGGTGGTTTCATGTTAATATATTCACATTAATTACTTTATTTTCTTGGCTTTTCTATATATTAGCAGTAGTTTGAGATTTTTATGTTGAAAAACTAGTTGGTGATGGATCTTTTCGACCTTTTCAGACGGTCCCTGACTCCTCCCGCAGTCACAGCACCGTTGGACAGACGTTCAGTTCTCAGAGCTGCAAACTGCGTCGTCACCTTTGGTGATTTTGAGTTGATCAAACGGTGAAGCGTCGGCCTGAATCAGCTCTCCAACAGAACTGGGAGACATCGAGGTTTTAACACGCAGCTGTTGAAGGAAACAAACTTCACTCGGTTTCCAAACTCTTCCTGTTCGAGGAGTCGAGGCGGAGCAGTCGCTGCAGTTCTCGTGACATCCCTAATATACTGAACACAGACAGGTGCATCTCAGACAATAAGAATATAATGAAAAGGTTCTGAAATATCTCACTTGGTGTCTAATGAATCTAGAATATATGAAGGTTTTCAGATATTCTGTGTTCCTGTAAAGACCCGGGAAATAATTCTGCAGTTTTTAAATGTAAACAGCAGCGTGTTCCTCTAACTGCTGATAACGCTGTGGTCTCGACCTCACCGGCCTCCCGTACGCTGACCGCCCTCTCAACCCGCTGCCGACAGGAAATGCTGAGCCATCAGCCTGCAGAGACACGCCGGGAGTCCGTGCCTCTCTCTCTCTCGCTCTGCACATGTTTGCTCGACCTTTGCGCTTTCCCATTTTTCTCTGCTGCAAAACACGTCAGCCTCCACACGCGTGCAGCCCTGCGAGGCCTGCTGACCTCCGACCTTTCCACAGTTCCAGGAAGGAAGTTGTTCAGGACAGTGAATTTAAAAAAAAAAAAAAAAAAGGGTCCAGGTCACAATAATGGATTAATTCTAGTGATGATAGGTTGTTGTCGGGAAGCACGTGATGTAAAGGCCCTTAATCAGAATCAGCATTACTGTAAGTAGGTTTACACATGCAGGGAATTCACTTTGGTGTTTTACACAGAAGGAAAAATAAGATAAAGAGCGAGTGCTGCAGGTCAAGAATCGAAATGTAAGATATTAAAAGAAGAATAAAGGAAAGTTCATTTCATTCATTGTTATTTAAATGTCAGTTTCTGCAGTAACGTGCAGAATATTTACATTTAGATCATTTTAATAATTGTGTACCCGTGTGAAAATGCACATTATGTGATTGTAAGGCGTTTAAGTTTGGTGAACGCTACAGAAGCCTGCTGCTGCTGTCGAAAGGATTAGTTTCTGTCTCCTGTCGGTGAGTTCAGAGCTGCAGTCGGGACGCGCTAACCTTAGCTTAGCAGAAAGACTGGAAACAAACAGAGCTGCAGTTTGTGGTGTGTGTTTTTTATTTTTAGGACAACGAGCTGGAGAAGATCACCAGGAGGTTCACCATCGAGCTCGCCAAGAAAGGCTTCATCGGTGAGTCACCTCTAAAACACAGGAACAGGAAGTTTATTATTAAACTCCTTCGTGTTAACATGTTGCAGCTTTTATTGATTCAAGTACTGACACTTTATTTATTTATCCGTTTTATTGGATTTATTCTTCATTCATTCATTTGTGAAGAAGCAACACACCTGACTAACTCCTCTTGTGTGATGAGCAACAGACACTTTCAGACTCGCGGTTCCGTCACCAGTTAGTCGTGTTGTTGACGTCTCTGTGGTTCCGCAGGGCCCGGCATCGACGTTCCCGCTCCGGACATGAGCACCGGGGAGAGGGAGATGTCCTGGATCGCCGACACCTTCGCCAACACCATGGGACACTATGTGAGTCTGACAGTCAGGAGAGGACAAATAAAGTCAGGTGACGAGAAGGAAGCCTGCAGCAGCTGTGCAGAAATTCAAAGTAAAAACAGCAACTTAGAGTTCAGATAAAATGTAAAACTTACACATCAAATAAAGTTGGAAACCACCGCTGCATGCATACAGGAGAGATAATAATACTTTATTTATATAGCACTTTTCAAAACAAAGGTACAAGTGCTTTACAGAGAAACAAGTAGAAAGTAAATAACATCCAAAAGATAAGAGATAAAACGAGATAAAGAAAATATGTAAACGCATTGCAGATAAGAAAAAAGCCATGAGCTGAAGATAAGAGATCTGAGGCCTGCTGTAACGACTTCCTGCATTACTTGGGATGCCGTTCTTAAACCGCCACTGAGAGACCGGAGGAAGTCCCGACTTTACACACTTTACGTTACAACGTTTTAAATGCAGGACTTGTGCTCGTATTAGTACTTAAGTGCAGGACCTGAATACAGGCACATTGTGTTCACATGGTTCCTGTCTTAGAGCACCTGGTCTCAGGCGCCCAACATGTATTTCCTAATTAAAAAAATGACCTCAGGACCTCGTAGATGAGTCGACCTTCAGTCTGAACCAGGTAACCTGGAGACGGCTCCAGCTCGTGCGGCTGAAGTTGGAGGCTGATCTTTGTAGATCTGGATCATGAAATAACGCTGATAGCGGCGGGCGGGCGGGCGGCGGTCTGTGAGGACGTAACCCTGTAGTCTGTCTTTCTGCTTCACACGTGAAGTCACAGCTGTTGTTGTTGGTTGTTGGCAGACTGACCCCCCCACCCTACTAACCTGGGGACCGGTGTCCAAGGTAAAGCTCCTTCTCTTTAAATCTGCAGCTTTGGGTTCAGGCTCGCTCGGGTCTTTCAGCCGGTCTGAACTGGATGGGAGTCCCTGCGTTTGTGTGTGGGAAACCCTGCGTAGGAGCGGGGCTTGTCTTGGTTTCCACTGGTGCCTGGGCTGATGAAGGAGGGTGCGGTCTTCCGTGGTCCTGGTTCAGGCTCTGCCTCCCCTGAAAGGCGTGGTCAGACTCTACAGCGTCCCCTGATAAATCTCAGCCTGCCGACTGGGACACGTTCAGGGATCCTCGGGTTTACGAGTGACGAGCATTAAAGAGCAGTTTCATACTAGAGGAGAGTTTTTGTCCCGTCACTGCAGATAATGTTTTACTTTTTGTTAACCATAAACCTGTTCCTGTCCTAAACTCAAACGAACTCTAGTTTCTCGTCACATGTTTGAGAAAGTGAGAATTTTAACCACGCGGCGATGCTGACAGGCTGATGTTCACCATCGTGTTCTGGAGTCTTCTGAAGTAAAAGCGTTCAGTCAGGATGTGTTTGAGTCCAAACGCACAGAGTGCAACCAGTGTGCAGGATGTAAGAACAAGAGCAGCAGGCTATTTAGCCTCTGTGAGGCACGATAATTACACAGCTGCCTCAGGCGGACTGTTGAAACCTGGTGCTCGCTGCCCAGCTGCCCGTGACTGAACCGAGGACACATTGTTCCAGTCAAGGACAGATGGGAAACATCTGACAGAGCTTTCATCTTCACCAGAGGAGAGTTCCTTTTTATGACCGCTACATAATGAAACACTCACTCACCCATTAACCTCTTACCCTGTGGACGGGGTCACCGGAGCCAATCCCAGCCCACGTCGGGTGAAAGGTGGCGTCCACTCTGGACAGGTCGCCAGTCGATCGCAGCGCCACACATATACACAGTCTCACACCTCAGGGAAATATATGCCGCGTCTCCACCAAAAGCACCCGGATCTGTTTTCAAGGAACTAAAAGGTTCCTTCAGCCCACAAGATTAGGCAGATTAACCAGCTGACGGAGGCTGCACGCCTGCACGCCGTGCAAAGAGATGTACGGCCATCATTATTTAGTAACCACGATCCATGAGCAACATTTACATTTGACTGGAATGTAATGAAAACCTACAGGCTGTGCTTGACCACATGATAAAGTTAGTAACAAACTGGATAAAAATAAAAAAAATAAAATAACTTAAAATAACTCCAGCACAGAGAAAGAAACACAAACGTTATTAAAACCTTTCCATCCGACAGGAGCTGCAGATCAGCTGCAGCGTCACGCCTGAGTCGCCTGAGCGTCGGAGGAACGGGACGTTTAACGAGCTTTATTACCTGCTGTAATCAGCTGCTCCGCTTGT
This sequence comes from Micropterus dolomieu, assembly GCF_021292245.1. Lineage (NCBI taxonomy): Eukaryota > Metazoa > Chordata > Actinopteri > Centrarchiformes > Centrarchidae > Micropterus > Micropterus dolomieu. Next base: position 16,173 of record NW_025743775.1, read on the forward strand.
TTTGGAGAGGAGGAGACTTCAGCTCTGTGGAAAAACTTAAAAACACAGTGAAACAAGTAATTTCAGTGACACGTGTTGGCGCGCTACCGCTAGATGGAGAGTCACAGGGTCACCAAAGTTCTTAGAGGTCATCATCCTGAGGGGGACACGAAGATCTGAACCACGTTTCATCACAGTCCATCAGCTGCAGAGAGACAGACACGACCGTGCAAAGCGTTGACACTGTTAGTAAAACAGTGGCGTTGAATGTAACCCAGGTTTGGCTGAATCCAAGGTGACGTCTTCGGATGTCGTGTTTTGTCCGACCATCAGTCCAAAACTCAAAGCTCTTCAGTTTGGTGACAGGAAATCACTTCTGTGAAGCTGAAACTGTTTTGCTTAAAAACAGCAGAGATGGTGAAATGCAGATTAATTTCCTGTTGAGTAATCTATTGTTAAACTAATGTTTCAGCTCTAGTTTTAGTGACGCTGAAGGAGGCGGAGCCTGAAACGGGACACAACGCTGTGTGTTTGTTGATTTGCTGGCTGGTCTCGCTTCTTCTAACGTGCTTTAAATAAGTAAGAACTTGTAGATAAATCTTTCATTCGCCTCTCTCTTTCTTTCCCATCAGGACATCAACGCTTACGCCTGCGTCACCGGGAAGCCCATCAGTCAGGGAGGAATCCACGGGCGGATCTCCGCCACCGGCCGAGGAGTTTTCCACGGCATCGAGAACTTCATCAACGAGGCGGCCTACATGAGCCAGCTGGGGATGAGTCCCGGCTTCCAGGACAAGACCTTCGTCGTCCAGGTACAGTCCGTCCTCTTCATCCCGGGTTCGATCCCCGGCTCCCCCGGTCTGCATGTCAAGATACTGAAACTGAATCACTGCTGAAGGCTGTGACATCAGTGTGTGAATGAGTGAATGTGACATGTAGTGTTAAGCTCTTTGAGTCAGAAGACTGCTTCCAAACTAACAAATACTGCATATCAGAGCCTCAGCTGACGATTATTTTCATCATCAGTTAGTCGTTTGGCTTGTTAAGCATCAGGAAAACGCCGATCACAACATCCTGACGTCGTCCAGTGAAGCCCACGACCCCAAAATATTCAGTGTACTTGTGATGTCGGACCAAGAACAGCAGAAAAGTCTCACATTTGAGGAGCTGGAACCATCTGATGTTTGTATTTTTGCTTGAAAATGAGAATCTTCATGTTTTGTACTTGTCAAAACAGCTGGGGGTTTTAAACAGTAAATATTGCGCCTGGGATATTTTATAAATATTGTATGATAACTGTTGTATTTTAGTTTATTTTCATCAAATCTACAGTTACAATTGCATTCCAGGTGTATTAGACGATATTCAGTTGCATTATAATCTATCTGATGATGATTTATTGCATTAAAATAGAGCTTTTTTTTACCAGGCGGGGATGAAAATATCATATTTTCTTTATTGCATCTCCATGTAGTCTGTAATGTTAAAATAAATAATAATAATAATAATAATATATTCCTTAGCTTCTGACCTTTCAAAGGAGACCAGAATTGTGCATCTAGGCCAAATGGTTGAGGAGATATTTCTGATTTATTTTGGGTTTGTTATTTTAGGCGTTTTTCCTGGAAATAGCTGGCTGACCCCAACAGATTCATTTATAGCTATTCGTGCTATATATTTTTGGGGGGTAAAAATCTTAATTTTTAAAGTAATTAGTAAGTAAAAAGCTGTCAGATAAATGTGAAGTAAAAAATTTTGCAGATGTGGTGGAGTACAAGTACAAAGTGGCATGAAAAGGAAAAAACTAAAGTACAAGTACCTCAAAAATGTGTACATTAAAGCCGGGGTCGGCAGGAGGGAGGCCGTCTCCTGCTGCTTTCTATAAACAGGACATGAGTAAATGTACTTGGTCACATTCCACCGCTGCGTCTGACCCTCTTTACAACCACCAGTGACCGAAATACTGAAGTCACATGATGTCAACTGAGCCGGCTCAGTTTGCTGCAGACGACGCTAACGTACATGTGAACCATCGGGAAAAGTTATTTTGGCACACGGGTCAAGAGAGGAATCCCCTCCTCGTGCTCTTGTTGTGTTTATTAATAAAACAACAGACCCGTGAAACACTCAGTTCATCTGGTTACTGAAGGCTGCCCCTTCCTGACCGCAGAGGCGCGTGACGTTAGCTTGGATTCACAGCCTTCCTCCATTCATCCTTCAGTCCTCTTGGATTCATCATGGGGAACTGTAACCGGCATGTTTCACTACTACGGCTGGGACCAACAATTCTTATCAATATTTATCATTTAAGACCAGAAAATGTCAGGAAATAGTGAAAAATTTGAAAAGAGGAAGTTTTCTGATGCTTTATAAACTAATCAATTAGTCAATCTGTCAATCATCTTCTTGATTAATTAATAAACCAAAGAAAGTGCTGATGAAGTGGATCACCAAAGGGATTATAATTCAGTGTCTGCATCATGTTTCATGGCAAACTGTCCAGTAGTAAAAACACAACACCTGACCAAAGCGCCGCTCAGAGGATCAGTGGATGTTCATGGGTTTTAATGTGCCCTCTGTTTTGTCTGCAGGGTTTCGGTAACGTGGGTCTGCACTCCATGCGTTACCTTCATCGCAACGGGGCGAAGTGCGTCGGAATCGGAGAAGTGGACGGAAGCATCTGGAACCCCAACGGCATCGATCCCAAAGAGCTGGAGGACTACAAACTGGTCAGTACTGGGGATAGATCAATGAACGGGGGTACAAACTGGTCAGTACTGGGGATAGATCAATGAACGGGGGTACAAACTGGTCAGGACTCGGGATAGATCAATGAACGGGGGTACAAACTGGTCAGGACTCGGGATAGATCAATGAACGGGGATACAGACTGGTCAGGACTCGGGATAGATCAATGAACGGGGACTACAGACTGGTCAGGACTCGGGATAGATCAATGAACGGGGACTACAGACTGGTCAGGACTCGGGATAGATCAATGAACGGGGACTACAGACTGGTCAGGACTCGGGATAGATGAATGAACGGGGACTACAGACTGGTCAGGACTCGGGATAGATGAATGAACGGGGACTACAGACTGGTCAGGACTCGGGATAGATGAATGAACGGGGACTACAGACTGGTCAGGACTCGGGATAGATCAATGAACGGGGACTACAGACTGGTCAGGACTCGGGATAGATCAATGAACGGGGACTACAGACTGGTCAGGACT
>NW_025743775.1:19444-20726 GCF_021292245.1 Micropterus dolomieu
GACTGGTCAGGACTCGGGATAGATCAATGAACGGGGACTACAGACTGGTCAGGACTCGGGATAGATCAATGAACGGGGACTACAGACTGGTCAGGACTGGGGATAGATCAATGAACGGGGACTACAGACTGGTCAGGACTCGGGATAGATCAATGAACGGGGACTACAGACTGGTCAGGACTCGGGATAGATCAATGAACGGGGACTACAGACTGGTCAGGACTCGGGATAGATGAATGAACGGGGACTACAGACTGGTCAGGACTCGGGATAGATGAATGAACGGGGGTACAGACTGGTCAGGACTGGGGATAGATCAATGCTCCACCTGCTGGATGAACAGTGTCATGCAGAAGGTCCTTAAAGAAACACTTTTTAATCCAGTTTCACCACAAAGGTTCTCCAACGTAAAAGCTTTTAGTTCTGTGGTTCAAATGAGCAAACTGTGAACAGCAGGATGAATTGATCGACTGGTTAATTGGCTTTTGTTTTGTTTTCCGTCTCCAGGCCAACGGGACCATCGTGGGCTTCCCGAACTCGACGCCGTACGAAGGAAGCATCCTGGAGGCCGACTGTGACATCCTGATCCCCGCCGCCAGCGAGAAACAGCTGACCAAGAGCAACGCACACAAGATCAAGGCCAAGGTAACACAAACACACTCACTCGATAGTTCTCTTATTATATTTTTAATTATCCTTTTTTTACTTTTCTTTATTCTGTTTATAGTTCTGATCATTTTCATTCTGATTGATTCTACAGACTTAATAAAACAAAATTCAGAGCCTCTAGTGGACGTATACCCCCCCCCCCCATCATTAATGTTCAGGAGTTTTTTGTTTCTTTTTCATGGATTTGCAGCGTTAGTTCTGTGGTGAAAACCTTCAGTAGCGGCTGTGTCTAAATACATTTCCATTAGTGGATAATGTTCCTAAAATAAATCCCCTCTAACTGGTATGGGTTGCATGAAGTGTGCAGGGTGGGGGTGAAGCGGTCTCTGCTGCTGTTCTAGAGTATAATGACTGGATGAACCCACTTCACTGGTTTCCTACTACACGGCTACTTCCTGTTGCCTCCAGGGCGCACTGCGCTGCATGGTGACGTGGCGATGGAACAGTGGATAAGACGCATGCCTTTGGTGCGAGGTTATTATAGTTTAGGGATTTTCATTAGCTTTTGTTTGGACTTTTTCTTTTCAATTTCAGTTTAGTTTTAATCAGTTTTTAACTTGGGTTTGCTAGTTTAGTTTTTTATTTTTTGAAAATGCTTAGTTTTAGTTTAGGT
>NW_025743776.1:0-1430 GCF_021292245.1 Micropterus dolomieu
CTACATTTACTAAAAATATTTAGCTACTCTAGGTTATAGCTTGTAACATCTATTGATTGATGATTTTAGATCAAATTTGACATAAATAATTAATTTGCATTTTATTTATCATCACTGTCAGATTAAAGTATCTCCTAAAATAGAACATACAAACACAAAGAAAGTAAGAAATCACCATAAGTGGAACAACTATCTTTACATGGTCATCAGTGAACAGTTTAAGCCTCATTTGTCTTTTTATGAGCCCTTCAGTCTGTGCAGTATTGATAGCGAGCCTACCCTTGTTTCTACAAAGCTTTGTTTTACCATGTCATCCTAAATCCAGGCTAAAGGCAACCTGACACAAACGTGTGTTTCAGTCGGTTCAGGCAAAACACAGCTTGTCATTTATTCCCTGGCTTTTATTTATTTATCCAAAGCTATCCTTCCGGACTCCTGCGATAATATTTATGTTACCCCAAAACACTACACTATACAAGTTGCTACAAAAACTTATCTTATTCCATATTTATATATTTCCACATTTATTTATGTTGACTGTATGTTTGTCTACATGTAGCACCTTATCACCACAGCAAATTCCTCGTATGTGTAAAACACTACTTGACAATAAAGCTCCTTCTGATCCTGAAAAGACATCTGCAGGCTATTAAGATACTTGGTTTTAAAAAAACGCTGCATTGCTTTCCTCCGAATTGGACATATTTGAGAAAGGTTACCTGAAGTCTTTGTGAAAGCATACCTTCTGATGATACCTAAGCTAAATAATAAGATGCATGTTTTGAAATCATGTTAATCATCAATAAGCTATCTTTACATTGTGAATAATGTTGGCTGATAATGACAAAATTAAATCGGTTTAATCAGTAAAGGTTGAAATTTATTTTACTGTGTAAACCACACAACATTCAAAATTATTATGAACAACCAGGATAAATAATCTGTCAGACTATTTGTGAGAGACAATTGATTGGAGTCTTTACTACTACTAGATATTTGACTTAATACTTTGAACAATTAGGAATTATGTTAAAACCATTAAAACCAGTAAAGGTATTTAAAAAATAATGCAAAAATATAATTACGCTCATTTTAATGAACAACTGTAACCAATATAGCCTAAGTACATCAGTGTATGTGCGTCTGTGTGAGGCTCCAGCTGGTGACGGTCATCACTCGTGGGCCAGTCCATCGTAGGGTGAGTGGAAGTTCTTGGGCAAAACCTTCAGTTCTTGGGGCTGTTTGAACTTCAGCTCTTTAACTGGCTGGCTGGAAGCGCACAGTGGGGCTGCTGTGGTGATACTCTTCTTTTAAGAGATGGGGACAGATAGGCTTCCCAGTCATCTGAGTGGTGCCATCCACGTTGTATCTAGTGGATGGAAGAATTTAAAAGGGAAAATAGGGACAGAATTTTAATAGATTACAAAGTA
>NW_025743776.1:1450-4002 GCF_021292245.1 Micropterus dolomieu
GTTGAAATTTATTTTACTGTGTAAACCACACAACATTCAAAATTATTATTATGAACAACCAGGATAAAGAATCTGTCAGACTATTTGTGAGAGACAATTGATTGGAGTCTTGACTACTACTAGATATTTGACTTAATACTTTGAACAATTAGGAATTATGTTAAAACCATTAAAACCAGTAAAAGGTATTTAAAAAATTCTTGGGGCTGTTTGAACTTCAGCTCTTTAACTGGCTGGCTGGATGCGCACAGTGGGGCTGCTGTGGTGATGCTCTTCTTTTAAGAGATGGGGACAGATAGGCTTCCCAGTCATCTGAGTGGTGCCATCCACGTTGTATCTAGTGGATGGAAGAATTTAAAAGGGAAAATAGGGACAGAATTTTAATAGATTACAAAGTACGTCTTTCACAGTGGTGGAAAAAGTAGTCAAAAGTACAAAAGCCCTACATGGGCATCCCTGCCTCCAACCCAATACATTTCTTTTTCACTACTGCCTTTTTGGGGATTCCTGAGCAAGTTCAATGACTCACATGAAAGAAAGTTCAGTTAAGATCAAATATGAACACCTTCATCTGTGAAGTCCCTGTGATCCCAACGCTGAATCCAAAAAGGATACAAGATCACGGATAATCTGTATGCCATGATTTCCTCTGGGGCCACTGAGTGGGTCGAACCGTGCTTGCACTTCCTCCATTACAGGACCTTCCAACATGTACTGGATGTCAGGCACAGTAATCCGTCTTTCTGGCCAGTCTAGCAGCAACTCCAGCTCTTCTGTCCTAGGAATTCCAGCAGCAGCTTCTTGACCACCACCACCAGCAGCAGCTTCTTGACCACCACCACCAGCAGCACTGGCCACAAAGATGTCCTGCATGGCAGTTGATGGTCGGCCCTGTTGCTCAAGGCAGCCTCTAACAAAAATCTGTAGTGGGCTCATGTGTCTCTCTGTTCTCAAACCATGGTTATTCCATTGATTTGTAAAGTCGTTTAAATCCCGGTTGATCCTTGGCAGATAGACATAATGGAGAGCCCAGAGGTCCCTCTCACTGTCAACATTAATGATGCCCTCGCTCTCCAGATGGTGGAATAAGTCATAATAGACATTCGTCAGTCCACGCCAGAGATCACCCCAGAGCCTCTCAATTCTCTGATTGTGGGTACTCCGGCCTCGGAGAGCACTGCCACGGTCAAAGCCTCTGTAGATGTTCATCATCAGCCAGACTGCGTTGTTCTCACCTCCTCTGTCCGTCCTGACCCTGGAGGGTATGCCATAGTGGATCACAGCACTGATGAAGCTGTCCAACACAGTGCTGCTGCGGTTGTTGTTGGAGGCACGCAGGAAGACCACAAGGCGACTAAACCCATCTATAGCCCCATGAATAACTATCCGCCACCTAAAACCAGATAAAAAAAAATATTATTAAGGTGGCTATTGATATAGCAATAATGGCAAACACATTCAGCTGATGTAACATTCCTTTTCTTTGTCAAAATAAATGCTGAATAAATCTGTTGCTGTAGTTACCTTATCAGCTTGTGGTTTCCATCAATGTGCCACAATGAGTTTGGACCTGCCACCTGATAAGACCGTCGCTCTGGTCTCTGCAGAACTGCTCGAAGCGCAGCAGCTCCAGGATTTAATCGAATCATGCTTGCTCGCACTCTCCTTCTCTGCAAACGGAGTCCACTTGCATGCAGCGATGCCCTCACAGCCTCAGGACCAACTAGGTCATTGCCAGCCACAATGTCTTGCACATGTTCATCTAGGGCAGAATCGGTCAAGTCTGCATACAATGAAGCGCGAGTGCAGTGTAACTGTCTAAAAGGTAGAGAAATGTAATCCAGCACAATCATAAGTTAGGCTAAGCTTAATAAGCTTAATGTCCATCATGACCAAACAATATGCACACACATTACATATAAAAGTGTGTGTTTTTACGGGTCAAATCTTACGTGACTATATCATCATACATCACACGGAAATCCTAGTCTCTTACCTCAAACGTCGTCTAACTGTACGCACAGACACATGCAGAATATCTGCCATCTGGGGTGCAGTGAAGCCACATGACCTTAAGAATGACAGCTGTTCCCGAGTGACACAGTAATGTGGTCGACCTCTACCTCCACTCAAAACCAGCGGTGCCTGGTAGCCAAAACTACCTGAAATGACATCAGAATCAGATTTATTGGCCAAGTATGTTAACACACATAATTTTCTTCCAGCCATTACTGACTCAAGCACTACAGACATTATACAGAAGGTGTACATAGTATATACAGAAAATATACAACATATAATCAATACAGTTGTGTCTGGTAGTGTAAACCATAATGTGGATTGCAAACAAATTGTGACGTGTGAGTATTTGTACAATCCAGTATTTGACATGAAGCCGGGTTTAACAGCTATCTGACGAAACATCAGTAGCTATGGCACGTGCTTAAATTTAACACATGGACTGTGGGGTAGTGCCATGCTTGCAAATATCTGTGCATTTATGCTAAGGTCTTAAGCTTCGAGTCTGGTCCTTTTTAATAAAACACACTTAA
>NW_025743777.1:0-3285 GCF_021292245.1 Micropterus dolomieu
ACAACTATGCATTAAGAGTAATGCAACAGTTACTTATCATTTTGAGCAGTTGTATCAATTGATAGTTTAATCATTGTAAGGAAATGAATAGACACTCATTTGAAATGTAATGTGTGAACTGCTTTTTGAAATAGTAGTACTTTGATGTTAAGTTGTGTCATATTGAACAGGTGATTTTAGTTGAATGAACAAATGATGAAGTTTTATGTGTATTGTATCCAAGCAATTGAGAAAAGGGTTCGAGTTTTGAAAAATGTGCATTTTGATCATCGGTTGTGAGTTTTGTGTCTAGAGTTGTGAAAAAGCTGTAAAAGAGATTGCAGCAGGGACGTCACTAAGATTGAAACACAGGGGGGCTTAGCCCCCAGGGGATGCGTAACTTGCGCTTGCAAAATCTTTGCACTCACATCTTTTGTTACTGTATTAGAACTACACTTATGTCAACAACCAGTGAAGAAGCCAAGATGTTAATCAATAAAAAGCAACAGACATACTTTGTTCTTCCATTTCTCCTCTGTTGAACAGAAGGTACTGTAATGTTACATGGGCGTCTGGAGCAAAAGAAATGTGGGTGTGTCCTCCTCCAGGATTTATATATATTTATAAATTTTGTTTTATAGAAATCGTCATTGATTATAAGTTATATGCTATTTTAAAGCTGCTAAGTTCAATGTTTTGCTCTAAACTGCATTTTGTTGTATTTTGTATACAATGACAATAGAGTCTCTATCATTAATCCTGAAATCTGTTAGTTGGGGGGGTCCTCCCCCCGAAGATTTAAAGAATTAAACACTTAATTTCCTGCATTCTTGGGATTTGTTTGCACCAATCTATGGTGAAATGTTTTTATTTATGTAAAGGGAAAAAATTAAGGTGGCAGATGACAGTTCAAAATCTAAAACTCACCTCCTGGTGTAAAACTTTCAGATATGTTTCTCCTGTTGATCAACTTTCTCATGTAATATCATCCCTGCTGAGTCAACACACATTGAGAAAACAATAAGTTTGTCCAGTCCATTTCTGAATCAGATTTGGCACTGGTACCACAGCTAGCTTCTCTCATTGACCAGGATTCAAAGAGCTGCTAACTCTGGTTGATTAATGTTAATATTACTGTAGCTAGCTAGCCTAGAAAAAATATCAGATAACTCTGTTATAAGTGTGCTGTTATTAACTATTTTAACAACATAGCGTAAGTGTAACTGTAATTCAATGCTGCAACAAAGACTACATGATGCCTTTAAAAGCATCAGGCGAACAAATGATGAACTTTCCCTTTAAAAGCGGTTTTAATGACAGTACGTGAGCATGACGACTCTTTGAAAGGTGAACAAACAGAGGCGCTGAATTTCAGTGAGTGGGTCCAATATCATTGTTCTTAAAAAGTGGGACAGTCCCACCCACATACAATGGTTCCGACGCCCATAAAAATATAAATATAGTATATAATTATCTATTATGTTAGCTTTTAGACACATCAACGCTGCAGGGGGGGAATTCACTTAGACCAGACTGAGTTCTTCTGTAGGCTGTGACATAAATGCTACCCAGCTGCTCATGTAAATGTGTAATATCTCTATTAGATAAGTTGGCGATCCAAAGAATACTATTTAATTACACTAATTACTGTTACTGCACTGTGGATTGGTTCAATCAAGGTTTCAGCCCCCCTAAAATAGGCCTTACAACATCCATGGATTGCAGAGACTCCAACAATAAAAAAGGTATTAAGGTAGACATGGGAACATTTGTAGTTGTGTTTAAAAATGATAACTGCCACCTCCACTGCCTGACAGCCAAGAATAATTAAAACAGTAGTAATTAAGGGACATGCCTCAGTTAGTGGGGGAAAATTAATAATTGTTAGTTATAACAACATCTTATATCTTTTACATATAAAGGACTTGTTTAAAGGGACCTCACATTAAGTACACTAAAGAAATAATGAAAATCTATCAACACCAGCCACAGAGCCCCAGAGCATTATTCAGAGTAACTCTGTTTCTGGACAGACGGGTTGTTTTTTAAAGCTCCACAGAGCTGCAGAGTTTGGTGATAGCTGGGATCAGAACATAGACTGTATATAAATGTGTATGTAATGTTTATACAGTCAGTGGTTCAGAACAACCAGAGACAGTTTCACCTCACAGTCATTTCATCCAATGTATTAAAAGCATATTTAAAAGATGAAACAAATTTGTTTTCTACTTTAAACATTTCATTCATTTCACAATCATCACATCCTACATAAACATAGTGTTGTGTCAGAAGGAATGAGTTTGCTCTTAAGAGGAACAGGAACTACTTCTGGGTTTGACTGAAGGTTAAACACAGATAAGATCGCATCACTCAATAAAAAAACTTGAACATTCAGCCTTGTTGCTGTTGTGCATCTTTGATTGTTTTTTTCTCTGTTAAGCATCGTTTCTTCTTCTGGTGTAAAGTGCAGGTGATGCCAACAGATTTGCCCGAAACACGCTTTGTTGGAATAAATGAAACTAAATACACAGTGATGCAGGTGCTGCAGTCCTGTATTGTGAATCAAAGCCTATCATCAGTGTCTACTGTCTGCAGAGCGAGTTGTTGTAGCAGTAGGATCCTCTGCCAGCTGAAGTTCCTGTCCTGGTGTTAAAAGAGAGATCAGCTGCTGATAATCTGCTGTGTGTTGGTCCTGGAGAACTACTGCACAGGATGGATCTTCATGATGACGGTCTTCAGGGAGTTACATTAAGTTAAAAAAGAAAATACCCGTTCTGTGGCCAAAGCCAAAGTGCTCCTTTGATCGAACTTCAGTCGATGGAGAGACTTTTCTTCTGTTGCAGCGGTACTTTATACTTTATTTATTCTGATTAGAAACACATACTTTAGAACATTTATTCTTTCTGTATCACACATAAACAGGAGTGCAGCTCAGACATTTCTCTGCATGAAATAAAGTTGTGTATAAGGCGGACATGTTTTCTGCAGCAGTGAAGCAGATCTGAGGTCAGAGACTCTGTGAGGGAGTGATGATGGACAGGTGACCAGCTGCACCTTTAGACTGTGAGTTAAAACAACACTCACATGTCCACATGTACATAAGTAAAGTTTTAAGGTACTTGTACTTCAGTGTTTCCATGTCATGCTTTGTTGCAGTACTTCTCAGAGGGAAATATTGGACTCCAAATAGTTATTTTAAGTATTATTACAGATTGAGCTGTCCAGCAGCATGTAACAACCTTTACCAGCTGGAACATTAAGGTGATGAACACATGAATGAGTTAATAATTATAATCCATTTATATA
>NW_025743777.1:3305-7194 GCF_021292245.1 Micropterus dolomieu
TGTATATAAATGTGTATGTAATGTTTATACAGTCAGTGGTTCAGAACAACCAGAGACAGTTTCACCTCACAGTCATTTCATCCAATGTATTAAAAGCATATTTAAAAGATGAAACAAATTTGTTTTCTACTTTAAACATTTCATTCATTTCACAATCATCACATCCTACATAAACATAGTGTTGTGTCAGAAGGAATGAGTTTGCTCTTAAGAGGAACAGGAACTACTTCTGGGTTCGACTGAAGGTTAAACACAGATAAGATCGCATCACTCAATAAAAAAACTTGAACATTCAGCCTTGTTGCTGTTGTGCATCTTTGATTGTTTTTTTCTCTGTTAAGCATCGTTTCTTCTACTGGTGTAAAGTGCAGGTGATGCCAACAGATTTGCCCGAAACACGCTTTGTTGGAATAAATGAAACTAAATACACAGTGATGCAGGAGCTGCAGTCCTGTATTGTGAATCAAAGCCTATCATCAGTGTCTACTGTCTGCAGAGCGAGTTGTTGTAGCAGTAGGATCCTCTGCCAGCTGAAGTTCCTGTCCTGGTGTTAAAAGAGAGATCAGCTGCTGATAATCTGCTGTGTGTTGGTCCTGGAGAACATCTGCACAGGACGGATCTTCATGATGAAGCAGATCTGAGGTCTGTGAGGGAGTGATGATGGACAGGTGACCAGCTGCACCTTTAGACTGTGAGTTAAAACAACACTCACATGTCCACATGTACATAAGTAAAGTTTTAAGGTACTTGTACTTCAGTGTTTCCATGTCATGCTTTGTTGCAGTACTTCTCAGAGGGAAATATTGGACTCCAAATAGTTATTTTAAGTATTATTACAGATTGAGCTGTCCAGCAGCATGTAACAACCTTTACCAGCTGGAACATTAAGGTGATGAAGACATGAATGAGTTAATAATTATAATCCATTTATATATATTATTCTGAAATGACCCATTCTGCATGATGAGTACTTTTACTGGTGGGAAGTAAGTATATTTTGATGCTAATACAGGATGCAGGTTAACGTAGTATTTCTAGACCGTGCTATTTGAAGGGATTTTGGTTTAATTTAGAAATGTTTATACAGTCAGTGGTTCAGAACAACCAGAGACAGTTTCACCTCACAGTCATTTCATCCAATGTATTAAAAGCATATTTAAAAGATGAAACATATTTGTTTTCTACTTTAAACATTTCATTCATTTCACAATCATCACATCCTACAAAAACATAGTGTTGTGTCAGAAGGAATGAGTTTGCTCTGAAGAGGAACAGGAACTACTTCTGGGTTTGACTGAAGGTTAAACACAGATAAGATCGCATCACTCAATAAAAAAACTTGAACATTCAGCCTTGTTGCTGTTGTGCATGTTTGATTGTTTTTTTCTCTGTTAAGCATCGTTTCTTCTTCTGGTGTAAAGTGCAGGTGATGCCAACAGATTTGCCCGAAACACGCTTTGTTGGAATAAATGAAACTAAATACACAGTGATGCAGGAGCTGCAGTCCTGTATTGTGAATCAAAGCCTATCATCAGTGTCTACTGTCTGCAGAGCGAGTTGTTGTAGCAGTAGGATCCTCTGCCAGCTGAAGTTCCTGTCCTGGTGTTAAAAGAGAGATCAGCTGCTGATAATCTGCTGTGTGTTGGTCCTGGAGAACTACTGCACAGGATGGATCTTCATGATGACGGTCTTCAGGGAGTTACATTAAGTTAAAAAAGAAAATACCCGTTCTGTGGCCAAAGCCAAAGGGCTCCTTTGATCAAACTTCAGTCGATGGAGAGACTTTTCTTCTGTTGCAGCGGTACTTTATACTTTATTTATTCTGATTAGAAACACATACTTATATATATTATTCTGAAATGACCCATTCTGCATAATGAGTACTTTTACTGGTGGGAAGTAAGTATATTTTAATGCTAATACAGGATGCAGGTTATCGTAGTATTTCTAGACCGTGCTATTTGAAGGGTTTAATTTAGAAATATTTATTGTATTTATTTATAAGAACATGACTCTTTCTGTTATTGTTTATTATGTGGAACTTCAGGGGTTCATCCCAACTTCGGGATGAATGAATGTATAAATGAATGAATTCTCATATGTCATGGTGTTTACTGAAGGATTTAAGGTAATAAACATACAAAACTACATCACATGTTCTTCATTTGTTTCATTTCCAGATTCAGTGTTTGTTAATGAAATTAAGGGCGATCTGCACACTTTAAGGCATTTATTGTGTAAACTATTCAAAATGGACCAAATCATCCCTGAACTGAACACTGAAAAGAGCCTGATAAAAATGATAAAAATAAAGTTCTGCTTTCATGTTTCATGCTTTCATTTACAGGAGGTTTTAACCCTTAAACTGAGCAGATAATCTATCAACACATTTACGTGTTAGAATCCATTAATCAGTAAACTTTCCCGCCCACGTTTATGATTTATAAGCAGCAGATAATAAACTGACAATTTAACACCATTGTGATCATTTAAAATATATCTTCATGTTTTATATGAAGTATTAAATATAATAAGTATTATATTTATTAATGAAGTGTGATCTGTTTATAAGTAGAACCAGGTAGGTTTAAATTAGCTCAGAAACATTTGAGCAGATTGTCCTTATCGTCCTCATGTAGTTGATCAACATTTCATGAGTTTTTTTTTATGTATATTGTACAATTACAATCAATTACTGATCTTTACCCTGTGAGAGGCTTGATGGAGCTGCAGCACTAAAGTGAACTGTACCTTTTTGGGCCGGAGAGAAGCTCCAACATCAGTGAAGACGGTGGCGCCCCCTGCCTGTACGTCACTCATCTGCAGCATGAAGGAGGAGACAAATTAACCCTTGCAGTCAGTTTGGCACATTTTCTCTCTCACAATAATCAGTGCTGTCTGAAAGTGAAGATTTATTTCTATAATAAATTCTATAAACATGAAGATTTTAGGTTCGCCTCGAAAGAAAATGTTTTTATTATAAGATGTAACGTCTCATCTCAGACGTCTGAGCAGCTTCATAATCAAATAAAAACAGGAGAGAACTGATAAAGTAGAACAAATAAATATTTACTCAGTTTTTACTGTCTCTGACTTTATGACTTAATGGGGTCAAAGGTCAACTACAGTAAGGTGAAGAGTTCACTTAGTATACGTGACTAAGTGTGACGGATCATTTTGTTCACAATGACTGAGATGTTGACTGACAGCGAGACAAACAGTGGGCGGGGCGGGCGGCGGCGTTCTGCTCATAGCTACTAAGATAAGAAACATCGTGTGAGGGTTACTGACGTAAAGCAGCCAGGTGGCGATTCTGTTTCCTGTCCCCAACTCTTCAAACGCATCCGGTTCATCTTTCTGAAAGATCACAACAGTGAAATCAATCAATACTCCAACTTCATCAGAGATATTATCCTGCACCGAGTGTATTTGGTGCTGATACTTTTGTACTTTTACTAAGAACAGAGTACTTCTACACTGTAGTATTACTACTTCCTCTGAAGTAAAAGAGATGAGTACTTCGTCTTCTCTTCGTTCTGCCAAAACTAATCAACACTTCAGAGACAAACACAGAAGCATCATTTCAGAGCCTCCTGCTGCTGAGAGGGAAACGTCCATTTACCCGTCCGAAGTCAAAGTGAGGCTCGTACTGTCCTCCCACGCCGTAGTTGGCCACCTGCGTCCACAAACACACAGAAATAACATTTAAAGAGATAAAGGAGAAACATGCAAATGAAAAGTCTGTTTGAATCTCGTGTTGATCTGGATTCTTTAATTCAATTCAATTCAAATTGGTTTTGTTGGCATGAATGTGTAACAACAATATGGCCAAAGCATCATACAAACTACATAAGAACCATAAACATCATACATTTCATTAAACAAGTAA
>NW_025743778.1:0-1440 GCF_021292245.1 Micropterus dolomieu
AACCAGGACATACAGTTCACATTTCCATTCACTTTCAGAGAGCTGAATGTGCTGAAAGAGAAAAAGTACAGCTTGGTGGAACTTGTTCATCACTTCTTTCCTGAAACCAAAGAAGCAGGAATCTGCAGGTTTGAAGAGTTCCAAGTTGTGTTCATCTTTGACGGTCTGGATGAGTGTCGACTTCCTCTGGACTTCCACAACAATGAGGTCCTGACTGATGTTACAGAGTCCACCTCAGTGGATGTGCTGCTGACAAACCTCATCAGGGGGAACCTGCTTCCCTCTGCTCGCCTCTGGATAACCACACGACCTGCAGCAGCCAATCAGATCCCTCCTGAGTGTGTTGACATGGTGACAGAGGTCAGAGGGTTCAATGACCTACAGAAGGAGGAGTACTTCAGGAAGAGGTTCAGAGATGAGGAGCAGGCCAGCAGAATCATCTCCCACATCAAGACATCACGAAGCCTCCACATCATGTGCCACATCCCAGTCTTCAGCTGGATCACTGCTACAGTTCTGGAGGAGGTGTTGAAGACCAGAGAGGGAGGAGAGCTGCCCAAGACCCTGACTGAGATGTACATCCACTTCCTGGTGGTTCAGTCCAAACTGAAGAACACCAAGTATGATGGAGGAGCTGAGACAGATCCAGCACTGGAGTCCAGAGAGCAGGAAGATGATTGTGTCTCTGGGAAAACTGGCTTTTGAGCAGCTGCAGAAAGGCAACCTGATCTTCTATGAATCAGACCTGACAGAGTGTGGCATCGATATCAGAGCAGCCTCAGTGTACTCAGGAGTGTTCACACAGATCTTTAAAGAGGAGAGAGGGCTGTACCAGGACAAGGTGTTCTGCTTCGTCCATCTGAGCATTCAGGAGTTTCTGGCTGCTCTTCATGTCCATCTGACCTTCATCAACTCTGGTGTCAACCTGCTGGCAGAGAAACAATCAACCTCCTGGAGGTCTAAACTGTTCAGGTGCACATCAACATGTTTCTACCAGAGTGCTGTGAACAAGGCCTTACAGAGTCTAAATGGACACCTAGACTTGTCCCTCCGCTTTCTCCTGGGACTTTCACTGCAGACCAATCAGACTCTCCTACGAGGCCTGCTGACACAGACAGGAAGTGACTCAAAGACCAATCAGACTCTCCTACAAGGCCTGCTGACACAGACAGGAAGTGGATCAAAAACCAATCAGGTAGCAGCCAAGTACATCAAGAAGAAGATCAAAAAGACTCACTCTGCAGAGAAAAGCATTAATCTGTTCCACTGTCTGAATGAACTGAAGGATCGTTCTCTAGTGGATCAGATCCAACAGTCCCTGAGTTCAGGAAGTCTCTCCAGCGATAAACTCTCTCCTGCTCAGTGGTCAGCTCTGGTCTTCATCTTACTGTCATCAGAAAAAGATCTGGACGTGTTTGACCTTAAGAAATACTCTGCTTC
>NW_025743778.1:1460-8592 GCF_021292245.1 Micropterus dolomieu
AGGAAGATGATTGTGTCTCTGGGAAAACTGGCTTTTGAGCAGCTGCAGAAAGGCAACCTGATCTTCTATGAATCAGACCTGACAGAGTGTGGCATCGATATCAGAGCAGCCTCAGTGTACTCAGGAGTGTTCACACAGATCTTTAAAGAGGAGAGAGGGCTGTACCAGGACAAGGTGTTCTGCTTCGTCCATCTGAGCATTCAGGAGTTTCTGGCTGCTCTTCATGTCCATCTGACCTTCATCAACTCTGGTGTCAACCTGCTGGCAGAGAAACAATCAACCTCCTGGAGGTCTAAACTGTTCAGGTGCACATCAACATGTTTCTACCAGAGTGCTGTGAACAAGGCCTTACAGAGTCTAAATGGACACCTAGACTTGTCCCTCCGCTTTCTCCTGGGACTTTCACTGCAGACCAATCAGACTCTCCTACGAGGCCTGCTGACACAGACAGGAAGTGACTCAAAGACCAATCAGACTCTCCTACAAGGCCTGCTGACACAGACAGGAAGTGGATCAAAAACCAATCAGGTAGCAGCCAAGTACATCAAGAAGAAGATCAAAAAGACTCACTCTGCAGAGAAAAGCATTAATCTGTTCCACTGTCTGAATGAACTGAAGGATCGTTCTCTAGTGGATCAGATCCAACAGTCCCTGAGTTCAGGAAGTCTCTCCAGCGATAAACTCTCTCCTGCTCAGTGGTCAGCTCTGGTCTTCATCTTACTGTCATCAGAAAAAGATCTGGACGTGTTTGACCTTAAGAAATACTCTGCTTCAGAGGAGGCTCTTCTGAGGCTGCTGCCAGTGGTCAAAGCCTCCAAGAAAGCTCTGTAAGTGGGATTTATTCATCAATAAATACTCTGCTATCTTTCAACTGGAGAAAAACTACATGTGTTATTACTTGTTTGCCTCCTGTTGTCTCTCCAGACTGAGTCTGTGTAACCTCTCAGAGAGAAGCTGTGATCATGTGTGGCCTTTGTTCTAATTCATATTCACATGATGTTCAGCACAATATATGAACTTTGGCAGAGATAATATGTTTTGATATCATGTCCTTTTAATTACTGGTTGCCTCTTTATTCTTGATTCAGTCATGATTAGTTGCCACATATCAAACATGTTTAATGTAAACCAGCAAATAAGAGATTATATACAGTGCAGTGCATCACTAAAATCTCAGACTCAACAGTTTAAGACAAATGTTACTTGTCTTCTTATTGATTATGTCCTCTCCAGACTGAGTGACTGTAACCTCTCAGAGAGAAGCTGTGAAGCTCTGTCCTCAGTTCTCAGCTACCAGTTCTCTAGTCTGAGAGAGCTGGACCTGAGTAACAACAACCTGCAGGATTCAGGAGCGAAGCTGCTGTCTGCTGGATTGGAGAGTCCACACTGTACACTGGAAACCCTGAGGTCAGATCAAGTTACACTTTGTCTTAAACGTCCAGTGTGTAATATTTCTGATTTATTAAGATTTATTGACAAAAATGCAATATAGGATCCATAACTATGTTTTTAGTGGTGTATAAAGACCTTACATAATGAACATTTACATTTCTATTACCTTAGAATGAGCCATTTCTATCTACATAACCACGGGTTGGTCTGTTGTTCCTACAGTAGCCTAAAAGTGCTACAGAGCGCGTTTCGTCACTACAGTGTTTTTCTTCTGCTTGTATAATTCTGGCAGTGTAGATGCTCGTCACTACATTGAATGCGTACAGAGAAGGTCAAGAGGAAATAATAACAATAATATACAGTCTCTGAGTAGTCCTCTGGTTAATTAGAAGTAAGAAGAGAAGTGAAATTTTGACAAATGAATGACTACACCTATCACTTAACACAAGTCGACAGCGTGTGGATCTTTGTCGTTAAAGAAGCGAAAACATGATGGGGCAGATTCAGAAAGATGACAGCAGAAATAAAGGTTATTATGTGTGTGGATTTTTCCAGATGGAAGGAGCTGATGCAGGACAAATGTTTTCAAAGTGGCGCTGAAGTTAGTAGTTAAGTTAGTCCAATGTTAGCGATGCAAATGAAAGCTGTTGTTCGATAGCTTTAGCTAACGTTAGAAGCTGGCCAGACACACCAAGAGTAGTCTTCCCCTTGTCAGTGTTGTGAAATATAAAGTTGGATTTTAATTTCATTAACATTGTCTTCAATGTGTGTTTTACATTTGCTGTCGACAGAAATGTGCCGCTTATGTTCGTGAGACAATCAGCTGATTATTATTGAAAATAAAACGGTACAGCATGGAAGTTCAGATCAGACAGCTAAACGTCTACATTACTGCCCTGTGGAAAACCCAACAAGACTGTGTGGAGAGGAGCCTTGATCCTCACCTGCCTTTGTAAACTTCATGTGGTTTATAATGGACTGTGGTGCAGGAACAGTAAGCTTACTTTTTCCTGTTATCTGTCAGTGGCCATATTTTCACTAGATGAAATGGTTTTTGAGATAACAAAATAAGAATAACAAAATTCATGATAACAATACAGTAATATAATGTATCACATGATTATACCACATCATGTAGCAATTCAATTATTGATGTTGCTGTTGTTTGATGAACAATTAAAGATTTTCGTAAAATCATTTAGTTTTACTGAATAATTAAGTAAAATATAATTTCTTTACATATCTATCTAAAGAAACTTAATTTCTTGACTGGCTCTCTTTTGTCTTGTGTTGGTCACTGTAGCTATCTTACGCGCTTGGATGAGGGGGCGGGTGTGCATTTACTGAGGAGCTTTTTTGCAATTCATTGCAATTTGCAGCCCTCACCGCTAGATGCCAATAAAATTAAATATATAAATTTATTTCATTTATTTATCTAAATATAAAGATAAAGAACCATTTAATTGAAACAGACTCTCTCATTTCAAAGTATAGAAACTCTTCATATGATGAAATATGAAGTCTCACTGGGAAAGGAATCCTCATTTATGTTTAAAACTATGTGGCTTACATGTTTGTTTATTGCTGATTCGGTCATGATGTTTAGAATAAAGGAGCACTGATTTGAACATGTGCTGACTTGATGTTCTGAATGCATTCTATCAGCAAAAGACCAAACACAATATTTTAAAACAATTTTCTATTTGTGTTCTTGTTGACTATTTCCCCTCCAGACTGAGTGGCTGTAACCTCTCAGAAAGAAGCTGTGAAGCTCTGTCCTCAGTTCTCAGTTCCCAGTCCTCTACTCTGAGAATGCTGGACCTTAGTAACAACAACCTGCAGGATTCAGGATTAAAGCTGTTGTCTGCTGGACTGGAGAGTCCACACTGTACACTGGAAACCCTCAGGTCAGGATTCATTTACCCACTGGGTTGATGACCTTTAAAATGATTGTTTCTGATAATATGATTATGATTATTCTTATGATTTTCTGTTCTTCCGTACCAAGTGAACATAGTCTTCACAGCGAACATGGATTGTAAATACATGAAATGTGCAGACTGTAAGTGGCTCTTCTAGTTCTTGGGAACTTCAGGGTCTGTGATATTAAAATATTTACACACTTCATCTCTTCACTTTAACACAGACATGAAAAACATACTCATGACCACATACACTGACAGAGTGGCAGTGTATGTGGACTGTCCTGCTGGATCTCTGTCCTTCTTCAGAGTCTCCTCTGACACACTGATCCACCTCCACATGAATAACATATTTTCAAATAATTATTTTAAAGAACCTGTCTAACAGGGAGGAATTATAACCAAAGTGTGGGTTTTCCACCAAGGCAGACACTCTCTCAGATTTTTATACTGTCATTTGTACTACAGAGTAGTTAACATGATGTTTTGTATGGTGGGAGTAGCAACAAAGTAACACACATCCAAGAATGTTTCAGATCAGGTGCAGGCAAGAGACCAACTCTGGGACCAGAACGAAAATGTCCACACCGAAAATAGCTGGGATGTACCTGAGTCTGAGTATGCTATTGGAAAATGAATGGATATTTCTTCCACCTGAAGTTATTCATTATTATTCAGGGTAACCGTCAACTCAGGAATGTCATAACTATGTGAGAATGGAACTTTGTTGTTAAACCAGCAGTGGATCTGTCTGTCTGAAACTGCTGCTGTCATTTGTGACTTCATTTATTGACCTTAACCAACCAAAGCAATGGAGGAAAGGAGTACCAGCCAATCAGAGGCAAAACGATTTTGTATTTATTGTTGGCCATTTGTGTTTAATTGTCTGACTTTGTCTCTTTTTTGGTTAATTGCAGAGAGGCTATACAGAGGAAGACGTATGTATATTTATGATTGAGAATCAGTGGTATCCACAGGTTGCAGAATCTGTTTACAAATGGAATTTGTTGTTGGTTTGGAATTCAGGGCTCGGTAGGCTGATGTAGTTCCACTAGTGTGGTTGGATTGAATGTTAATGCAGCCAGAACCCACTGTAATTTAAGATTATTCTGTTCAGCTGAAGGATATTTTCTACACACCTGTACTGTAAATAGTTTCTATGTCCAATGCAAAACAGTTTATGTTGAACACTCAATTCCTAATATAATCTCTCTCATTTGAATATAAATGAATATGGTAGATAGTTAATAATTAGTATATAGGTTTGACCTATATCTGCATGTTAAAAATGGACCAACATCAGTCACTTTTTTAACAAAACAGAATGGAGAACATGATAATGGTCTTCTCTGCCTTAATGTGTGCAGTGTGAGTCTGCATCTTGGCAGGACAGAGACAGTGGTTGTGGGGCTGTAGTGATGACAGGAACAAGTGCATGTCGCCTGAAAAAATAATAATAAATATTGTCCACTCACAAGTTGAATTCAACAATCTGGGTTTACTGAGTGGCAGAGGTGAAGAGGTTTCAGGGCAGCAGGGAGAAGCAGGCCGGATGCACATATTGTGTATATGTGTATGAGAGGAAAGTAATGTCCATGTTTGATGCTGAAAGAGGATGTGCTGGTCTGACCCCCCCTCCTCCTTTCAGGGTGGAACCTGATGGAGTCCGATGGTTGAGACCAGGTCTGAGGAAGTGTAAGTGTGTTTTTCATTTGATTCATGAAAACATTCAACCATCTTCAGACTGTGACATCACTCATTCAAAGTGCCAATCAATGAACAGATGATAGATCAATAACTGCAGCTGGATTGTGTCTCGTTCTCTCATCAGATTCCTGTGAACTCACAATCGACACAAACACAGTACACAGAGGGATCAAACTGTCTGACAACAACAGGAAGGCGGCATATGTGAAGGAGGATCAGTCATATCCTGAACATCCAGACAGGTTTGACTACTGGAAGCAGCTGCTGTGTAGAGATGGTCTGACTGGTCGCTGTTACTGGGAGGTCAAGTGGAGAGGAGGAGTTTATATATCAGTGAGTTACAGAGGAATCAGCAGGAGAGGAGACAGTAAAGACTGTCAGCTTGGAGGGAATGATCAGTCCTGGAGTCTGTTCTGCTCTGATGGCCGTTACTATGTCAGGCACAATAACCAAAGAACAGACCTCATCTCCTCTTCTTCCTCCTCCTCTGTCTCTGACAGAGTGGCAGTGTATGTGGACTGTCCTGCTGGCTCTCTGTCCTTCTACAGAGTCTCCTCTGACACACTGATCCACCTCCACACCTTCAACACCACATTCATTGAACCTCTTTATCCTGGATTTGGGTTCTGGAGGTCCTGGTCTGGTTCCTCAGTGAGTCTGTGTTCTGTGTAGGAGGGAGAGTCTCCTCCTGTTAAAGAACAGATCAGTTGAGTCTGTACAGGATCACAGAAATCTTTCAGCTTCTTGTAATAAATCCATCGATGAACTTTGTACAAAGTGATTCAAAGTGATTGAACAGATTCCTCATTTCCATGTAAACTTCTTCCACTTCCAGTCCTTTAAAGATGGAAGCTCTGATCATTAAATGGTGGAAATGCCGTTGACTTGGACCTTCTGTCATGTGTTGCTTTGAATTCTGGCTCTTGTTCCAATAAAAGCAGAATGTTACTGTGAGTGTGTTTGTTGTCTTTCTCAGCTCAGGACTACTGACACCATTCAGCTGGAAGATACAGTATATCAAATCTGCCCATGTCAACTAACATGGAAACCCCATTTGAAAGTTTGGGTTTGGTCTAAAACCCCCCACACTTTCATACTAAAAGAGATTTTAAGTCATCATGTTCGCCTATTAACGAAATGGCCCAACCGAAACACATTGTTCAATTGTCTACATCCAGAGAGCTGAAAGAACCTGCCCAGGATGAAGTGCAGTTGGGTCCAGATCTCACCAACTGCAGAAATCAAAGGAGCTACTGGTAAGCAGGATGTTTTTTTATCTCTCATGAGCTGCACTCACCTTGCGGAACATGAAATACACACCCAGCCATGAAACCACCATGACTTTTGAAACTGTAAGCCCAAATTTTTGATTTTTTTTTTTTTTTTACAGTACGTCACCTTTTTTATTACTCTGAGCTTTTTACAGTTTATCTCTGGTGGTTGCCAAATACTTTAAAATACATCCTCTGTCATGTTTTACAGCATACTTAATAATAATAATAATAATAATAATCTTTATTTGTAGAGCACTTTTCAGAAACAAGTTACAAAGTGCTTTAACACGTGTAAAGACAATAATACCCAAGAGACAATAATACAAAAACAATACAAGATAAAAGCATGAAAACATTGAAAAGACCTAAATACAGATAAATATAAAATTAGTAAAATACAATAAAATAAAAGGGATAAAATAAAGTCAAATAAGATCGGGAAAGGCTCTCCTATAAAAGTATGTTTTAAGAAGGGACTTAAAAGAGTTCACTGACTCAGCCGACCTGATTTCCTCGGGCAGGCTGTTCCAGAGCCTCGGGGCCCTGACAGCAAACGCTCTGTCCCCTTTAGTTTTCAGTCGAGACTCTGGAACAGACAACAGACCTCTGCCCGAGGATCTCAAGGTACGTGCTGGTGCGTATGGGACTAAAAGGTCAGAAATATAACAAGGCGAGAGGCCATGAAGAGCTTTAAAAGTGATCAATAGAATTTTAAAGTCAGTTCTAAAACATACTGGGAGCCAGTGTAATGAAGCTAAAATAGGAGTAATGTGGTCATATTTCTTTGTTCTGGTTAAAAGCCTGGCAGCTGAGTTCTGGACAGTCTGGAGTCGATCA
>NW_025743779.1:0-1944 GCF_021292245.1 Micropterus dolomieu
ACAACTTAGCAGACATTTCCTTCACTGTAAACTGATAATGCTGATAATTAGGTTAAAGCCAGAGGGTGCACAGCCAATTTACCCCAAATATCAGAACCATGCAATCACATTGATTAGAATAAAATAAACATGCAAGCTGGCATTTGAGAATATCACGTATTCGTCAAATCTGCACCGTTTTCTAAATGTGGCCTACATGTTGTCACATTGTTCAGGATCGCCTCTGAACTCACTTTAACGTCTTTACAACTTTCAGAGCATCGACCTGGAGGGATGCCTTGAAAGAAAGTACCTGTGAAGGGGGTGCCGTGGTTTACAAAATAATTAGTTCATGTTATTTTCAGTATAGAGCCAACAATACAAAGACTGTTGTCCAAATACAGAGTACAGTGAGTTTTGATTCAGCAAGGACCCTTGGAAAGTCCTAAAAGCTCTAAACAGTTGACTTTCTGCCAAACATAAAAATGTTTCTTTTTGAAAACACAGAATTAACAGGCGCATAAAAGGGATGAATGTAAAGAGATGTGGAGCCAGTCAGGTCAGAGGGTGTCAACGTCCCTCCTCTCAGAATGTGGTGATCTGGAAAGGAGGTTTGGCACATTTGGATTTAATGACTTGCTTGGCAGATGGACAGACTTCCAGAGAAATTCAGTGGAGCTATTTAGGAAAATGGAAAGCATGTGTTTCTGTGGGAGTCTTGAATAAGGAGAGGAGGAAAACGTGCAACAGAGATTCCAATGAAAATGAATTACTAAACTTGTTGTATACTGTCCAATTCTCCTCCTGTTACAGTGTCGTTTTCCTCAGAAAAGCCACACAGCGCTGTTCCAAACATGTGTTCTGATGTGCCCACAGACATTCAGCTTAAGACATGCTGCTGTTGTGATGTTAGCTATAGGAGCATGAGAGTTGTCTGGAGCTGCTGTGCTGGATCTGGGATTGTGTCATCCTCTCTGCATGTTGGCTTTGCAGCAGCAATAGCCACAGTTTGTTAACTCACAACTTAGCCGACGTTGGCTACGTTACCTGCTGTGTCGTTTTCGCTCCATATCGTGGTATTTGTCCAACCCCCCCTTTGATGGGTTGAATCTGTGAAAGCATTTCTGCACAGACTTATATCCAATTCTGTCAATTTCATATTTTCATCCTTAAATAGGTTTATTGTTGTTGTGCACCTAGTCGGCTTGGTAATAAAGCCATTCTGATCACATGAAATGGAAAATAAACACCAACTAATCCGGCCTTTTTATTAGAAAGAGTTCCTTTAATGACCGGTGAGGCTCTAGTGAGCTCTCTAGCTCTCTTGGCACATCCTGGCTGCCATACCTTGATGTGAAGTGATGACATGCATCATGTGGTCTTTAATGTTGAGGAATAAAACAAGATCCAAGGAAGGTTAAAATCAAGGGCAACTGAACTTGGTCAAAGTCCAGTCTATGGTTTAACGAGTATATCTTCAGACATACTGGATATAATGAGTGCAGACAGAGATTATACTCGTAATAACCTGAACGCGTATGGGTTTACACTGTCCTAAACCTAAAGTTTTTGTTGTCTCTGCAGGGAAGCAGAGGGGAAAACGGTGATCGTGGACCAAAAGGAAACCCTGGCTTTCCTGGACCTCAGGTCGGTACATCTCCATCGTCCTGTTTTATTTGTCTACGGTTAAAAACCCTTTCAGTGAACATATTATAGACACAGACTGAATGTAAACTGGACTCAGGTCGGACGGACAAAGTGATTAAACATCGTTAGAATCTGTAAGTGTAATAATAAAATACAGCTAATTACACAGATGTCCATGAACAGATGTGGTAATAATATAAGTCATTAGATCTCAACACAATTCACTTGATATTTATTCATCAGCAGTTTCTTTTGGCAGTCTGTTAGTAATTACAGCACTGCAGTTCAGTTTGCTTCACTGACCTTTCTGCACAGAGC
>NW_025743779.1:1964-5701 GCF_021292245.1 Micropterus dolomieu
TATTTTCATCCTTAAATAGGTTTATTGTTGTTGTGCACCTAGTCGGCTTGGTAATAAAGCCATTCTGATCACATGAAATGGAAAATAAACACCAACTATCCGGCCTTTTTATTAGAAAGAGTTCCTTTAATGACCGGTGAGGCTCTAGTGAGCTCTCTAGCTCTCTTGGCACATCCTGGCTGCCATACCTTGATGTGAAGTGATGTTAAGTAATAAAACAAGATCCAAGGAAGGTTAAAATCAAGGGCAACTGAGCTTGGTCAAAGTCCCGTCTATGGTTTAACGAGTATATCTTCAGACATACTGGAAATAACAAGAGTGCAGACAGAGATTATACTCGTAATAACCTGAACGCGTATGGGTTTACACTGTCCCAAACCTAAAGTTTTTGTTGTCTCTGCAGGGAAGCAGAGGGGAAAACGGTGATCGTGGACCAAAAGGAAACCCTGGCTTTCCTGGACCTCAGGTCGGTACATCTCCATCGTCCTGTTTTATTTGTCTACGGTTAAAAACCCTTTCAGTGAACATATTATAGACACAGACTGAATGTAAACTGGACTCAGGTCGGACGGACAAAGTGATTAAACATCTGTAGGGTCTGTAGGTGTAATCAGAGAACGTGATTAGGAAACGCTTTATTTACAGTAACTACACAGGTTATCAGGTGTTCTGCTATTTCCATGAACAGATGTGGTAAAATGTGGTAATAATTTCAGCAGTCATTAGATATTTTTTCTAACCAAAAAACATTTTTCATGTTTTTATTTCACTTGATATTTATTCATCAGCAGTTTCTTTTGGCAGTCTGTTAGTAATTACAGCACTGCAGTTCAGTTTGCTTCACTGACCTTTCTGCACAGAGCTAACATCATTATTTAAGGGCTGAGGGAGTATTAAATACACCGAGACTCAGTTATCAACTCGTACTCTTATTCATTTTATCACTTTGTGCTTTATTACAAGTTCAGCGAGATTTACATTTAGCCGTAACTCACCAGTCAAATTAGACTATTTACATCATTAGAATGTGTTAGTAAGTTTAATGACTAAAGTTTGACGAAATAGTCTGTATATTTTTGGTCACAAGGCCAAAGTGTTTATTCCCGTTCTGAATGTCGGGGAGGAAAGTGTTTACTGAGGGAATAAATCAGCTGAGAAGTAGAAACATTTTCTCACAGACTTGTGTACAATCACACTTCTTTCTGCAGCCGCTGGAGAGAACGCGGGTTTAAGGCGTCACTTTTCAGACCCGGAGGTTCCTGCTTGGTTGTGACCCGTTTGGTACTTTCAGATCTGTTCTTCTTGCTTTGACTCTGTTGGTTTTTCCTGCAGGGTGAATCAGGAAAACCTGGAGACCCGGGGTTAGCCGGACGTCGTGGCCCTAACGGACAGAAGGTGTGTGACATCGTTTCCTGTGCCTTTTATCTGTGATTTCACCAACACATCATTTTAAGTCCAGATAATGTGGTTATTATAGTCCGGGACATTATCGCACCTCTGATATTTCTGGTAATTTGGTGGTTGGGTTCTACGTTCTGAGAGTAGACACAAATTGTCTTTAGGCAATCAGGAATGCTTAAATGGTGGATAATCAAAAATATGTCAGGTGTGTGTGATTTCTTAAAATCTTGGCTACAGAGTTGAGTACAGAAAATGTTTAAAATGTCTGTTGTTGTTGAAGGGCCAACCAGGAGATCCGGGTGTTAAGGGTGCTCAAGGACCACAGGGGCCCAGAGGAACGCCGGTAAGGAGCTGAACATCAGAGTTTGTAAATACTGACTGTGTGTATAAACATATAAAATGCAATCGGTGATGCGGTCTGTGCTGTTTCAGGGTCAGGATGGCAGAGACGGTTATGGACCTCCAGGACCCAAAGGTTCCAAGGTAGAGCCGACCTTAACCTAATGAAGTTCTTTTATCAAATTCCCAGAAATCTGGGGACAGAAAATGTAAACGTGTCCATCTACTACCGCTGCTGCATGAACACGAGCTCATTGACTGATGGAGCTAATTCTCCACTCGCTGCCATTGCAGAAGAAGTAGAAGACACACCGGGAAGTGATGTAATTAAAAGACCCCCAGTCTAAGCTAGAACGATGGAGAACATGATAGAATTCAGATCAGTCTTCTTCAACCTTTGTATAAAGACTGTTCTGTAATAACAAAATGAAAAGCAAAGATTATTACTTCTTTCCTTCTTCACAGGGAGATCCGGGTTTTCCTGGTTACCCTGGTCTGCCGGTGAGTCCAACCCCACAGCCAAAACATGACAAAGAAGGAGTCCACACGGTTCAGGCATGAGCGATGACTTCCTGTTTCTGTGCATGTTTATGTGTTTAGGGTGAGGAAGGTCAGAAGGGAACCAAAGGATATCCAGGACGTGATGGGAACCGAGGTCGAGGGGTCGGTGACAACTTCACCTGAGTGTTTAGTTTTTGTTGATGATTGTGTTTTTGCTTCATCACTCCCTTTTTCTTTTGGTCTGATACATCCAGGGGAACTCAGGCAGGCCGGGAGAATCAGGCGGGTCCGGAGAGCCAGGACATCCAGGACACGATGTGAGTGGGAATCAATCAGTCACTTTATCATTTGTCCCACATTCAAAGACAATGTCACACAGACAAACATTAGAATACAAGAACATACAGCGGTAAACCTGTTCACCGGATATCTTACACCGACGCACCACGGGTCGTTCAGCTTATCTGAAGCGAGCCACAAATGTCCACCACAACCGCACAAGGTAGCAGATGGTACAAAGCACATGCCATAACTTCATGTGATACACATCACCACTACTAGGGATGGGTATCGCTACTCTGTACCTTCATGGGGCGGCTGTGGCTCAGGAGGTAGAGCGGGTTGGCCGTTAAGCGGAAGGTCGGCGGTCCTTGGGCAAGATACTGAACCCCGAATTGCCCCTGGTGGCTGTTCCACCAGTGTATGAATGTGCGTGAGTGTTAGTTTCTGTTTGAGCACTATGAATGTGTGTGAATGGTGAATGTAGTGTAAAAGTGCTTTGAGTGGTCGAAAAGACTAGAAAGGCGCTATACGGAGCATTTTACGGTATCAACCGAAACTGCCCAGTTTTTAGTAGAATCGAAATGTCTCCAGTCAAACCAGTAATTCAGTTGATACTTTTTGTAACCAGCAAAAAATTATTTGTTATGGTTTTTGCTTGCAGCCAAACACGCAAGCAACACACCGAAAGAAAGAGAAGAGCTCGCCCTTTTCTCCTCATGTGCCTGCACCATAAACTGTATAAAATAGGCCTGAACGCGCCGAGTCCATGTGTGGTTTTAACAGCCGCTCACCTTCGGCTGCATCTCAGGCGTGCTCCTCACAAGTTTATCAGCACAAGCTCGGCTTTCCGTTGGGTTCATCTTCTGGGATCATTGAACACTTCTCTGTACATTTTTATTTGCTGTTCACACCACTTGTCACCGATCGATCTCTGCGTGCCATCACGTCAGTTAAAGGCTTTTGTGAGGATGAACTGATGAGGAGGATCTGATACAGTTTCCGATTCCTTTTATCCAACAGTTATTTGACACAAGAAAAAATAAAATAGATCACGTTGCTTGTTCATTACAACCGATAAAAATAAATGATAGGCTGCCAGTCAACTACTACGGCTTTAACAGTATGCAAGGTATCGAATAAAGTACTCTATCTGTATCACTTTAAAGGTACTGGTTTAAGTACTGGTATCGTAAAATTTTAAACGATATCCAACC